>NW_015378200.1:0-67766 GCF_001204775.2 Aspergillus nomiae NRRL 13137 | reverse complement strand
CTACTACAATGTACATACGTAGTGATGTGACTTTGCATTTTTTTTTTTTTTTTTTATTTTTTTAATTCTCTTTTCACAATACATTAGAATATTAGACCACGCCCGCTCCAGATGCTCCAATTGGTGGTGTACAAACAAGATCAAGAGACTTACATCAATTCGCATTAGGAGAGAAGACAAGGCCGCATCGAAGGAATCGAAGCAGCGGTACATAAAATTGAATCATGTAGGAACGTGCACAAGAAAGTTAATCCTTTAGTTTCGCACCAACGAAGTCTTTCTCGTCCTCTTGCCACTTCTTACGTTCCACAACACTTCGGGCCCTGGAAATCACGCATCTAATTAGCTCAAGTCACGGTGACTTTCCTGCGGGGAAAGGTAGGGGGTGTGGAGACAGGTCTGATTGCTAGGCAAGGAATACGAACCGGTAGGCTCTCACAAATCGCCATACTTCCGTGTCTGCCAAGTTCCAGGCTTCTGCCACGTCTTTGATGCCAATCCGATTGGTTTCCTTGCTCTTCAAGACTTCCCTGGCCTGTTTTAAGATGTCGTACTCCTTTGCGACGCCTTGTCGGCTAGGATTGGCATTCTGCACGGACTCCTTGGCATCACCTTCGTTCTTAGAGTCCACATTGTTATCCTCCCGAGGAATCTGGAATCCAAATTGCCATTCAAATTCGTCTAAAAGGTCAGATGGGAGGGGCTGGCCGGCCGCGGGAGGCAACGACTCGACAGTCATCCACAAGGAAGTACCGACCACGGCATCGTCGGCGACGGCCTTTTTGAAAACCACGGCGCGTGACGATCCACCAATATCGACGCCCAACTGTTCCTTGGTGACCTCTGTCAGCCACGAATCACGCTCCGTCTCGCGACGGATGTGGCGGGTGGTAACTTCCGCCGAGTCCTGCTGCAAACTAATAAGAGTGTAGGGATGGGGGAGAGTCCCGATGGTAAACACCCGGGTCGTGTTTCGGTAGGTAGCCGGCTGGCTAACCTGCATCGGCTTTCCTGCATCGCAGGGATGGCACTTCGGCTGGTTTGGAGGACAAGATGATGGCACAGGGGATTTCGGACATTTGACGAGGGCTTTGGCGAGCCGCAAGGCTGGCTCTACCAGAGCAGTAGTATGTTCAGTAAAAGGCTTTAAGACAGCTATGCCGGCAGGGAATGCGTTCTGAAAAGTAGTATGTAAATGTGCATTGATAAGCTCTGCCAACGCAAGTCGGCCCGCTGTCGTTGAAGATTCCTCTGCAAGTGTCGGGTAGTGGGAATGGATAGTAGCAGGGTCATAGAAAGCCAGGGAAGTCGGTGGGGACTCATTTCTGAAGAACTCTGGAGGAACCAGATCCAACATAGAGTTCGAAGTCTCCGAGGCCTTTTTAACTGCTTCCTTGATCGCGTTGTTGATCCGTGTCTTCTCTCCCGCAAACAGCGCGCTGTCAATGCGGTCAAACCGGGTAATCACAGCCGGATCGGTACCGCGTCGCAAAGAAGACAGCAGGTCATCATCGTATCGCGCCATCGGAAAGCAATGCCAATCTGCAAGTAAGCCATCACCCATATGGCCCCAGGCGAGCCAGCGGAATAGCTCATTCTCAACTTTAGGGGTAAGTTTCATGGGTTGCACCAGCGAATAAAGTTCATTATTCATAGCCTCTGCGCGACCCAGAATAACAGGCCGGAACCCTTGCGCAAACCAAGCTCTGCGCCACGCAAGAAGAATCTGAGCATCGGCTTGTTCCGCACCCTTTTCATCATCCCCTTTGGTTGGTTCGTAGTATGTGTATATGAACGGTCGGTGTCGTAGAGGGGGTAGTACGGAGCGGTTCTCGTCGAGGGTTATGGAAGATGAGAACGGGTTGATCCAAGCCCAATTGCTAAACCACTTCGACTCGCCGCTGGTGCTGTTTGGTTGTGGTTCGGGCGGCGTATGAACCGTCGGGCGAAATGAAGGTAGATGAAGATCGCTCAACGAAGGCAGCTTGGGTCGGGGTACATATCTGGCTGGGCCAGTGACTTCTTCAGATGAAGAGTCTGGGCTCGGCGAGGCTGAGAATATCACCAAAAGAAGGGCGACAAAAACGATTATTGTGAGAAGCGCAGTGCTCCTGTGAGGAATCATCGTGACAAGAGATGTATGTACTTTGGAGATTGGACAAAAGGTTTAATGATGCAGGGTACAGCGGATAGGAGGCAGATAGGTTAAGCCTCCACCCGCCTCGAATGTACCTGTTAGCAGTTCAGGGATAGTCGAGAAGTCGAGATATCGGAAGTAATAAAAGCTAATCGCATTTGCGGGTTCGAACAACAATAAGTTAAAGGATTATCTAGTCATTTCAAGTGAGTGTACAACAAGGGGTGGTCCTGTCAACTTTAGGGGGGAAAAAAAACGAATGGGCAGTTCAAGCAACTGTCGGCATTGAGTAGGTTGCACTGGGCGTAATTTGAACGAGAAAAAATCACTGACGGTACCTTGGATTTCGTGGTCGTAATATGGAGACCGCAGGTACCTCCTATTGCTGGACGGACTAGGAAAGGTGCAAAGCAATGCATTTGGTATGCGCACAGCCACTCTTGATGCCTGCATGCCTCACCATTCTGGAGTCGATCCAACCGAAGCCGGCCTAGTCTGCGGTGGGCGGTAAGTGATGATGATGTGATGTGAGTGTGGGGTTCCAGAAGCTTGGCCACTATGACTGGCTGCGAAATCGGCACTTTTTCTCTTAGTGCCCCTCCACAATTGACTGAGTCACAATATAATATCGTCCATATTTCCCCAACCTACACTGCAGTTTGACATTCAGAGGGCATTGTCACTGCAATCATGGGCGTTGAAACAGCCTCTTTACAGGATCGCCTTGAGCGATGGGCTCAAAGGTTACAAAACTTGACTGTTAGTCCTCTTACTCGGGATTACCCCGACAACCAGAACCAGGAGCTTCCCAAGAGAGCCATTGAAGCATTTGAAACCTTCAAGCTCCCAGAAGACACGGACGGAAAATTGCAGAAGCTTTCCGGCTCATCCTCTGGTTTTACCATTTTTTGGCAGCCTTTGTTGTGCTTGTTGCTCGTCTTACCGGCGATGAGGACATTGCCATCGGTACCACTTCGGCCGAAGACGGCCGTCCATTCGTCCTGAGGGTCCCAATTGACGCCTCGGAGACTTTCCTTCAATTGTACGCCAAGGTTCAGAAGGTATGGTTACAGCTGGTATATCTATAATTGACTCTTCCTAACTAGTATTCTAGGCATTCGACCAAGGGTCCTCCGACATTGTTCCTTTGGGTAGTTTACGATCCTACATCCAGCAGAAGTCCCAGTCCGAGCGATCCCCAATTCTTTTCCGCTTTGCAGCCTACGATGCACCCGCCGCGTCTCAGGAATACCCTGCCAATACATTCGAGACTACGGACCTAGTCGTGAATGTTGCGCCTGCAGCAGGCGGGTCAACATCTCAAGCGGAACTGGGAGCATACTATAACCAAAGACTCTTCTCAAGCGCTAGGATATCCACTATATTGAAGCAGCTGGGAAAGATCGTTGAAAATGCGACCAACAACCCAGAAGAGGCAATTGGCCGCCTTGACTTCATGACCGATGATCAGCGGGCACTTCTGCCAGACCCCACAGCTGACCTGCATTGGTCCAAGTTCCGGGGTGCAATTCATGATATCTTTGCTCAGAACGCTGAGAAACACCCAGAAAAGCTGTGTGTGGTCGAAACCAAGTCCGATCGTTCTCCCCACCGCGAATTCACATACAGGCAAATCAACGAGGCCTCCAACATTCTGGCACATCACTTGGTCCAATCAGGCATTGAGAGAGGCGAAGTCGTCATGGTGTACGCTTACCGTGGTGTCGATCTTGTGGTGGCGGTTATGGGTATCCTTAAAGCCGGTGCAACTTTCTCCGTCATCGACCCCGCGTATCCACCAGAGAGACAGTGCATCTACCTTGATGTCGCTCGTCCTCGGGCACTCATAAATATTGAGAAGGCCACTAAGGACGCTGGCGAGCTTTCCGACAAAGTTCGCTCCTTCATCAATGAAAACCTTGAGCTTCGCACAGAAGTCCCTGCGCTCGCACTTCGCGACGACGGTTCGCTCATTGGAGGATCAATCAATGGCCAAGATGTTCTAACCAACCAGGTACCTTTGGGATCTAAGCCTGTCGGTGTGGTGGTTGGTCCAGACTCGATCCCTACTTTGTCCTTCACCTCTGGATCTGAGGGAAGGCCTAAGGGTGTGAGAGGACGTCATTTCTCCTTGGCATACTATTTCGACTGGATGTCCGAAACGTTCAAGCTGACCCCCAATGACCGTTTCACGATGCTCAGCGGTATTGCCCATGACCCCATTCAGAGAGACATCTTTACTCCTCTTTTCCTGGGAGCACAGTTGTTAGTACCGGCACGTGAAGACATCCAGAATGAGCGGCTTGCGGAGTGGATGCGGGAATACGGTGCTAGTGTAACCCATCTTACACCCGCCATGGGTCAGATTCTGGTCGGTGGTGCTTCCGCACAGTTCCCAGCTCTTCACCACGCTTTCTTCGTCGGTGATATCTTGATCAAGAGAGATTGCCGATCTCTGCAAGGACTGGCCCCGAATGTCAACATTGTAAACATGTATGGTACAACCGAAACCCAGCGTGCGGTTAGTTATTATGAAATTCCTAGCTACTCCAGCAACGAAGGGTTCCTGGACACTATGAAGGATGTAATTCCAGCCGGTCGGGGAATGGTTGATGTGCAGATGCTGGTTGTCAACCGCTTTGACCCAAGCCGTATTTGCGCCATCGGAGAAGTGGGCGAAATCTATGTTCGCGCTGCTGGTTTGGCAGAAGGCTACTTGGGCTCCCCCGAGTTGAACGAGAAGAAGTTCCTCAAGAACTGGTTTGTTGATCCTCAATCTTGGGCTCAGAAGGATCAAGCCCAAGCGCAAGGTGGCAATGAGCCATGGAGGCAATTCTATGTTGGACCAAGAGACCGCCTGTACCGCAGTGGAGACCTTGGTAGATACACTCCTTCCGGTGATGTTGAATGTTCCGGCCGCGCGGATGACCAAGTGAAGATTCGTGGTTTCCGTATCGAGCTTGGTGAGATTGATACGCATCTCTCACGCCACCCATTGGTGAGAGAGAATGTTACTTTGGTGAGGCGAGACAAGTTCGAGGAGCCAACTCTGGTCAGTTACTTTGTGCCGGATATGAGCAAGTGGGCTTCGTGGCTGCAAGAAAAGGGCCTTGAAGACGACACCTCCGCTGAAGGAATGGTTGGTATGCTCGTGCGATTCAGGCCCCTTCGTGATGATGCTCGAGAGCTTCTGCGTAGCAGCTACCGACATACGCTGTACCAACAGTGCTCATCCCGCTCAAGCGGATGCCTCTTAACCCTAATGGAAAGATCGATAAGCCTGCATTGCCGTTCCCAGATACTGCGGAGCTCAGTGCTGCTGCACCTCAACGCAAGTCGTCTGTCCTGGAGGCCCTGTCCGAGACAGAGCAAGCTTTGGCTCAGATTTGGGCACAGCGCATTCCAAATGTCACCTCTTCCATGGTTGGCCCTGACGATTCATTCTTTGACCTTGGAGGACACAGTATTCTGGCACAGCAGATGTTCTTTGATCTTCGGCGTAAGTGGCGTGGCGTTGACATTAGCATGAACGCAATCTTCCGCAGCCCCACCCTTAGAGGGTTCGCTGCCGAGATCGACCGCTTGTTGAATTTTGAATCATTCGCCGCCAGTGACAATAAGACAGGTGCCGAAGACCAAGATACCTCCAGTGCACCTGATGACGAATACTCCAAGGACGCTCGGAAGCTGGTAGACGTTCTGCCGAAGGCATTCCCTGAGAGGACAGAGCCTATTCTCTCTGGAGAACCGACCATCTTCCTTACGGGCGGTACTGGATTCCTGGGCGCGCATATTCTTCGCGACCTCCTCACCCGTAAGACACCCACGGCAAAGGTGGTGGCTTTGGTTCGAGGAAAGACCGAGCAGCAAGCACTGGAGCGTATCCGGTCCACCTGTCGAGCATACGGTTTCTGGGATGAGGCGTGGACCAGCCGGCTGCAGTGTGTCTGCGGTAACTTAGGAGACCCTCAATTCGGCCTCTCTCAAGCGCTGTGGGATGATCTTACGAACCGTGTCGACGCGGTGATCCACAACGGAGCCCTTGTCCACTGGGTGTATCCTTATTCTACTCTCAAGCCTGCCAACGTTATGGGTACTATCGACGCCCTGAAGCTTTGCGCCACTGGAAAGCCTAAACAGTTCTCCTTTGTAAGCTCTACCAGCGTGCTTGACAGTGATCACTATGTCGAAGAGTCTGAACGTATTGTTGCGGCCGGAGGAGCTGGTATCAGCGAGGAGGATGATCTGGAGGGTAGCAGCGTAGGCCTTGGAACCGGTTACGGCCAGAGCAAATGGGCAGGAGAGTACCTTGTCCGAGAGGCGGGTAAGAGAGGCTTAAAGGGAACCATTATCCGTCCTGGATACGTGCTCGGTGACTCTCAGACCGGAAGTAAGTATTTCAAGTCCTTCACACTATCGTTTAGTCTCAATATGCTGACCACGTATCTCACCAGCCACGAACACCGATGACTTCCTTATCCGTATGATCAAGGGATGTATTCAACTTTCTGCTCGCCCCAACATCAACAACACGGTCAATATGGTTCCCGTCGATCATGTTGCCCGCGTTGTCATCGCTGGTGCCCTCCAGCCTCCATGCACGCCCATTGGTGTCGCGCAGGTGACTGGCCACCCCCGTCTTCGATTCAACCAATTCCTGGGAGCACTGCAGCTGTACGGCTACAACGTGCCCCAGGTCGACTACGTCCCGTGGGCACAGTCGCTTGAGCAATATGTCAACGACGGACAGCACGACGACCCAGCGTCCCAGCATGCACTGTAAGTTCAATGTCAACCGCGCCGCAAGGTTCTTAGATGAAATGCTAATGGTTGGCTTTAGTATGCCCCTCTATCACTTTGTGACCGCTGATCTCCCATCCAATACCAAGGCCCCTGAACTCGACGATGTTCATGCCGCTGCCTCCCTTCGTGCAGATGCCGCCTGGTCCGGCGTCGATGCCTCCGCTGGGGCCGGCGTGACCGAGGAGTTGGTCGGTCTGTACGCGGCCTACCTAGTTACGATCGGGTTCTTGCCTTCGCCGCCTGCGTCCTCGACCGCTCGGCCGTTACCCACGGTCCAACTCAGCGACGACCAGAAGCAGGCCTTGGCCAATGTTGGTGGCCGTGGAGGCAGCTCATGATTCTATTGAGACGTAGCGCCTTTTTCTGTTTCAACGATGCATGTTTTCGTTTTCCTTTTAATGTCTTATTTTCGGGTGATAAAAGCTACGGATGCGGGATTTGTAGAAAGCACAATGTATATATAGAAACGAAACGAATAGGGGGTGGGGACAAATATGACATCGATTGATGTGTTCAATTCAATTCAATTCAATCCAGTTGGCTGCTTTGTATTACCCGATCTGTTCAGGTCACACCCCACATCGTTGATCCACGTGGGAAAATGCCTCAGGGGACAAAGGAAATGTTCCTGTCGGGTGCGAGATTTAACCCCCAAGAGGTGGTGGGAGAGATCTAACTATGGGCAAAGCGAGATAAATCACTCGTGCCATCACGCAACGTCGAGAGATACCGCATGAAAGGGGTGGCATTGGATCTGCCCACAGGCTGGAGCTTTGCCGTATTTCCCGATCTGTGCCGTTCACCGGGACTTTATAAAGTCGCCCTGCTTTTGCGTTCCTTTTCCGCGGCGCCAAGACAGAACAACATTCTTCTTCCCCCAACAAGATAAGAGATCCTTCTTCTTCGTCTTCTTCTCGAACGACTCTGTTCTTTAACATCCTCTGCTTCGACATCCGTTGTAAACCCTTTTTCGAAATCACGTTCCACTAACGTTGTCTTGAAGCACCATGCCAGGTATGTTCACAGGTCACCTTCCTTTTCGTTTTCCTTCTTGGCATTCTCGGATATCGTCGCTGTACGACGGGGCCCTCTTTTTCTGCCATTTCTCCCTGCCCTCCCTTCGTCTTCTGTATCCTTTCTCTGGCGGGGTATCTTCATTTTCTCATTTTGTCGATAAATCTTGACTGGAGCGCATCGTTGCAAAGAACGGCTGAGGACTGGTGGTGACTGGACTCTGCTTGCTGGCCGCATTTTTCTTTTTTCGTTTTCTTTTTCCTTTTTTTTTTTTTGCCCCAACCCCTTCCCCGTCCCGTTGGGTCCGTTGAGTCATTGGCTGCCGGGCCCATTTTGACGCCTTGTTTTTCCATCCTGCAACCACCTACCTGTAACATATTTGCCATCATGATGAATCTCGCAAGGCTGGTACCGCGGTCTCAATCATTGTTTCGTCCCCTAGCGGCGGTGAGGGATTTTCAAGGCTGCACTGGAAGCCTCCATCTTCCCTTGATCCGAGCCCGTACCGAGCCCGTTATCGGCCAATCTCAACGTCTTTCCCTCTCAACCTCTGCATCATTATCGTGCGACAAACACGATATGTCGCAAGCGGAGACTAATTATTCTCCAGACCGATTCACCACCGCGTTGCAGGCAAACAAGGAGTGGGCTGCGAGAACTGCCCTGGAGCATCCGGACCTGTTCCCCACGCTTGCCAATGGCCAGTCGCCCGAAATTCTCTGGATCGGTTGCTCCGATTCTCGATGCCCGGAGACGGTCGTTCTAGGCCTAAAGCCTGGCGATGTCTTTGTCCATCGGAATATCGCCAATATCTTGCATGCCGGCGATCTCAGCTCGGGTGCAGTCATCGAATATGCCGTCCGTCATCTGCGGGTCAACCACATCGTGCTCTCCGGCCACACCAAGTGTGGTGGTATCGCAGCAGCCCTTGGTAACAAGCAACTCGGTATCCTCGATCCCTGGCTGTTGCCTCTGCGCCAGATTCGTGAACAGAACCTTGCGCTGTTGCAGACCATGTCACCGGAGGATGCGACCGTCAAGATGGCGGAGCTTACGTCCGGGAGGGTGTCAAGCTTTTGAAGTCGAAGGGTGTAGTGCTTGAAGCGATGCACGAGCGGGGTCTCCAGGTTCACGGGCTCATCTATGATGTCGCCTGTGGTATGCTCCGGGATATAGACACCAAGGACTCGGAGGAAGAGATCAAGAGGCGACTGGTGGCCTTCAAGACGGAGGCTTAGGGGAGGAACTCGGCGATAGGTCGTCTGTCATTTCTTTCGATTTTTGTTTTCTTGTATTGTTTCTATTCAGCGATTGTCCGGGTGTATTTGAGGTGTTTTTGGGACGGGCATTCCTGTGGCTGTCTGGGCGATCTTAGCATTGTCTCAGTGACCATGCTGTAAATACACCAACACAGAGAATCTCATAGATGTCAAATTCGAAGCAGTCGTTTTTCAGATTCAATCAGAGCAAATTAGAATGAGAGAGGGAGAGATACACGTAGGAATCAGGTAAGTCTGGAGAGAGGTGGAATGAGGCGTCAAGTTGACCGTGGTATGTATTTTGGGGGGGAGAAAAGGGAAATCGAGGAAAAGAGGGAGCAGAGGAACGAGGGAAAGAGTCAGTCCGTCGTAGCCTCGTTTCACGGCCACAATTCCAGCGGTTTGAGCGATTTCATTGCCTAATGGGGGAGCCAAGGGAACCTGGCGGATCCGCTTTGCGTCCCAATCCGGTATGGTCCCGGCCGAAGCGGAGATGCGTCGGTTGATGCCTGATTATCTGGTCATCAATACGTGTATGCACGTGCGTATGTACATTCGTATGTACAATTGTCAAGCGTCAGTCTTCAATGCTCGCGGATTCTGTAGATGTCTCCATGGTTCTTCTACATCGATCCGTGTCAAGCACTCTCTTTTCAACCGAGTGTGCCTGAATCAGCGTACGGATCTCGGGAAGTTAGAGAGCGCCAACCGGTCCTCGGGTGGAAGGTCTTTTCCAGGGTACGATCAGCCTAATAATTAATGACTTCGGCTACTTAACCAGTCTAATCTCGAGCCATGCGCGCCATCAGTTAGCTTTCCCCGATAAGTGGCTAACTGGCTTCGCTCAAGTCGCAGCCACAGTATACTACCGTCAAAGTTCTTGCCCCGGTGGTACCTTCACAGATACAATGGGATGGGGCGTATTTCATTTCATGATGATAAATATCAGTTTCTATCTGTCAGTGGCCTTAATCCAGTCACTGCTGACGGTCTACATACCTCGGAGAAGAGCTGACATAGTTGTCTATTCGAAGACTGAGACTGGATGGATGCTCGTGTGATGTCCCGCGTGCAGGTACAGACACTCGCAGTTTAGTCTAGCGTAGTCCCTCTAATTGCCCCCGTGCTCGTGGCGAACAACTAAAGTCGTCGAGGACTTCTAGCATGCACCGTTCGTGGCTATGCTCCTATCCCCTACTAACCCCGACAGTACGATATCCGTACTAATCCCTCAAAAAATGTCTCTTTCAAGGAGTGCCAATTGTCCCACCGGAAAACCACTCTTCAGAGTATCGAACCTTGTCATGTCCGATGCCCTCCTAGCAAGCATTCAAACTCCTACCGTACTAGTGGCCCCGATAGGTGCTCTTTCTCAGTCAGCTTACTTTAGACATCCTGACTGAATCTCGATTGGTTCCCCTTTTCACGGACCTAGCGAGGCCTTTTATATTTCGTTGCTTAGCGTGTGTGCTTATATCGAAGCAAGGTAGAACTACTGAAAGCCCCTCTACATGGCTATTGAGACATGGTCTAGATAAGAGCCGAGATGGGCGTGGCAGCTCGAAGCTATATACTTGGTATTTATACGAAGCCACCTAATACCGTATGCAGTATCACCTTGAGAGGTTCGAGTTGTCCACATTCAAGAGAGGGGGGGATCTCCAGCTCTATGGCATAGTATAACTGTTGTTATACACCAATGTGTATATTGATCAAGCCCCGGGAGCCCCACGTAACCCCTCGTCAAGAAACTCCAGGTCAACAAAACCACCCATCAACAAGCTTCTCATAACGAGGAAAGCAATAGCAACGATGCCGACAACACCCCCCGAACTCAGGGAAGCCACCCAGGCAAACGACCGAACATTACCGTGGGGGTGACAGGTGTAATCGGTTATCCGTCGGCTTTCGCAGTCTATCGCTTCATACATTCGGCAGATGGAAAAGAGTGGAGCTGGCACAGCATCATTTATGCCGGGAAACCACAGCAGTGCCATTCTTTCTATCCCCCATATCTTGAAGTCATTCTATCATTCGCGATAGCTTTATCTTTTCCCTCCCTAGTGTCCTATTTTTTTTGTATTCCTTCGGGGAAATCTGAATCGTTGCACATTAGTGAAAGGTGTGTAAAAAAAAGAAAAGCTCCTTGAATGAAAGAAAGTGACAGGCGGTGGATCCCTACAGTGACGTGTGACGTGATGATTCCCGCCCGCTTTGTTTCGCATAGTTGGAAGAGAAGCGCATGGTGACTGACAATTGACTATCGCAGACAGTATCTAGAAAACAGAGCATCATGGCCAGCGAAATGGAATACACCCGGTACGTCCACAGCAGCTAGACAAGTTATACATCTCAACCCCGTTTAACCAAGAATGAGTCACCAGACTCGGAACTTCCGGACTCAAGATCTCCAAGGTCATCCTCGGTGCCATGTCCTATGGCACTAAGGAATGGCAGGACTGGGTGCTGGACGAGAATGAGGCCCTTCCCTTGATCGAGCATGCATACAAGCGTGGAATCAACACCTGGGACACGGTGCGTTAAAACTCCACCCCAATCACATAACGCATTCTGCATGGCCAGAAAAAAAAAGAAAAAAGGAAAAGAAAAGAAACAGAAAAAGGAAAAAGCAAAGCAATTGTCACACTAACCCATGAATTCCTTCGATTGAAAAAACAGGCTGATGTCTACTCTCACGGTCGGTCCGAAGAAATCATTGGAAAGGCCCTGACCAAGTACAACATCCCGCGCAACCGCGTGGTCATCCTGACCAAGTGCTATTTTGGGGTAGACGATGGAGGCAAGCAACCTCCTATCTCCGCCGCAGGCCGGAACGACGGTGACTGGGTCAACCGTGTTGGACTGTCCCGGAAGCACATCTTCGATGCGGTGGACGCCAGCGTGAGCAGACTGGGCACCTACATTGACGTGTTGCAGATCCACCGTCTGGACCGGGACACGCCCCGTGAGGAGATCATGAGGGCGCTCAACGATGTGATCGAGAGCGGGAAGGTCAGATACATTGGGGCTAGTACTGTATGTATTTTTTTTTACGACTTGTTCTTTGACTCATTGGGTTTCGATTACGCTATGCTAACGGCCCCCAGATGGCCGCGTGGGAGTTCCAAACGCTCCAAAACATCGCGGAACGGAACGGATGGCACAAGTTCATCTCCATGCAGAACTACCATAACCTCTTGGCTCGGGAAGAGGAGCGCGAGATGATCCCTTACTGTGTTGACTCCGGGGTGGGTCTGATCCCCTGGTCTCCTATGGCGCGTGGTGTGCTGGCACGGCCGTGGAATTCTCGCTCGACGACCCGTGAGTCGACCGATGCCGCGCTCAATCTCCTTGTCCGGAGCCGAGAGTCCGAGGCCGACAAGGCGATCGTTGACCGAGTGGAGGAGCTTGCCAAGAAGAAAGGTGTCAGCATGGCGCAGGTGTCCATTGCTTGGTCTTTGAGTCACCCCAATGAAAATCCCATCTTGGGGTTGAACAGCAAAGAGCGCATTGATGAAGCTGTTGCTAGTGTCAAGGTCAAGCTGACCGATGAGGAGATCAAGTATTTGGAGGAACCATATATTCCTAAGGCTTTGTCTGCTCTTGAGCGGTAAACTTGGGGGGGAAAAACGAGAGAGGGAAGAAAAAGTAAGACAAAGAAAAGAAAAAAGCACATTGTGCAGGGTATATTTGTTCATAATTCATATCAGGATGTATCCAAGTCAATGATAAACCCAGCTACATCACTGCGTGCGTTAAATGCGTGAGTATTCGATACTCTTAGGTACATGCAATCCGAAGACAAAAGGAGATTCTAATAATAGGCCTTATATCTCAAGTGTATTTACCACTGATTGTTGATCTTTCTATTTACAAATCCTGTTCGGTCGAGAACGAAGGGCACAGCCACTCCTGGTCATCAAGAGATCACGGCGCTGTGAAGAGGTGAGAGTATTGCGTAAAGACAGTAAGCACGGAGACCGTATGCAAATTGATTTTTGGGCTATCCCCAGAATCCCATCATAGCACCTGGCCACCGGGAGTGAAAAGATGTACAAAAGGGAACCCCAAGGGGGACCCCGCTTCACCTCGGCTAGAGGGAGCGTAGAATCGAATTAGGTGTCACGCAACCGTATGAGACCTGGTTCACCAAGCCATCAGAGAAGCACCGGGCTTCATTAGTGGTGCTTTCGAGTCAGGAAGTCAAAAATATTGCTCAGCCGGCGTCGACATCTCCTCGTGGAGCTGCTTCGGCCCAGCTGTTTAGCTTTTAGATCGGATGGTTCAAGCTGGTGTAGTGGATAGCTATCGTTACCTCGCGAGCTATCCAATGGCGGATCCGGGGCTGCTGGCTGTGTTGTGGAACTTCGATTACTTTGTTCCACTGGGCTGTTCCCGTTCTGGTCCAGTTCGCGAGGACTTGAACGCAAACTATGTCTTTTGGGTCGGCCAACGGTTCCAGAAGCACGCCGGTTGTTTCGCTCCATGAAAGCTGCGCCTGTTGAATTCGAGCGCTTGGTCAGACTACCGTACGCGATGGACCGGTCTGACAGCGCGTTAGGTTGTGAGCTATTTGGCACCGATGCGCGGTTCCTCGAGCCATTCGATACCAGCCTTTCCGAACGGTTATCCCTTCCAGCGGGTATCGGATCATTCTCGGTTCTAACTGCCGATGGAGATGGCTGTCGAGATGGGGAAAGTGCTGCGTTGAAAGTCACAGCTGAGTCATCATAAGTGAAATTATGCGACCAGCCTTCTCGGAAGGCCACCCAAATACTGGTGATAATGATCAACGTCCGGAGATTATCGTCCGTCTCAATGACCTTCTTGTCTAAGGAGGCGTCCAGTTCAGAATCATCGCTGATCACAGACATCGTAGACGTCGGCGACAGAGGATGTCCGGATGCCGTGGGCATCGCGTACTCATCAAATATCTCCAGGTGATTACGAGCCATAGTCGCGATGACGGGATGACGACGGGTGTTGGGGTTGATGACGCTAAAAGTAAATCGTTTCGTGTCCGCCTGGGGCGTAGTTCCAGGGGGTGCGGAGATGCGGCGATTCCGTGCTCCGCGAAGTACCCATCGCAGGATCTGAATCCCATCTTCGGTGTTGGCCACAAACTCGTAGGATCCATTGGGAAGAGGTGTCGCTTCCCACACCGGCCCGTAGTTAAGACAAATCTCCGCCTTCCCTTTTGACAACGCATCCTCCTTGAGAAGTTGGCAAATTGTTGCGACGACTTCACGATGTTCACTGTGTTCCTCGTCCGAGCTGAGATACTTCTCAGCAATATCCCCCCCGGACCGTTCATAAAGATCGCTGGTCACGATGATCAAATCATTGGGACCCAATCCCTTCTTGCCTCGAAAAATCGTGGGGAATTTGCGCGATAATCTAGGTAAAAATACGGTCGACGGTAATACATCCAGGACAGGTAGAGGGCGTGGGGTTTGTGATACTCGCTGTAGCTGCAGAAGAAGCTTGGGTCGGAGCCTCAATCGCTTATGACGTGCATGGGACGCGGGGTGAGCTAATTGGTAGATTGTCTTAGGCCGCGACGATTGTTTCCTAAATGTCTGCGGGCGGGTGTTCCGGGATTGACTGAGAACTGTCCCTGCCATTGAGTACTCTCCATCGCTCGAAACCACCGACGCCACCGGGCTCGCAGACATTGCCCGCGGAGGCCCCTTATGGGGTCGCTCTGTCTCTGAGCCCTTATATCGGCCGTAAAAACTCCCCAAGCCCATGGTTGGCAATGTCGCAAATGAAACCGTTGGCGGGGAGGAATGACGATTTAAACCCCCCGAAAGTTGCGACTCCGGTTGAGGGCCAGCGTCGTTCTCGTGGGCCGCTGCTGCATGTGCTGTCAGGCCCAAATTAAACAGCATTATTAATTCATGAAATGCGAAACCCTCTCTGACCGTCCATCAAGGCAAGCATTGACAGATCGACAAACCACGGTGGACCGAAACCCAGTGATATCACACAGCGATCGTAGCGCTTCACGCTGATCACTTGTTCACAAGCTCTATACGTGGTGGGGGATGAACACACGAAGGTTGTGTCAGTTAGTAAATAAAGGAAAAGAGGGTGGAAGGAGAGGATCGGTGAGAATTCAGGCGTGACCTGCACAGCAATTGTTCTGGAGAATTGGTAGGAGACAGGCGAGGCTGAAGAGGAAGGAATAGGAGATGCCCGCGGCAGTCAGATGGGGCACGACTTGTATTGTTGTACAATGGAAAGTAGGTATCGTAATGTGCAACGCAACTGTCGGAACGGGAGAATATGCAAGGGAGGGACGTGTAAGTAGGGGCAGAATGTTTAAATTGTATGAACTGTTGTAGTTGGAACAATGCGGGTGACCAAAGCCTTAATACTCAGGTATGTGGACTGTATGTAACAAAGAGAACGAGTGGATGCAGTTAAAATGAAGGGTTTAAAAAAAAAAAAGAAAAGAAATTTCAAGAAAGATCGGGTTGCATGTCAGATGGATGGGGTCAATATAGCGGTCAAGTAATACGATCAATCAAATCAGAAAATCGAGGGGATTATGAAAGCAGGGCACGAAAAAGAAGAGGAAAAGAAAAATTCAATAAATCAAATCAAAGGCACTGAGTCAGTGGTCCACTTCCTCAAAAATCGTAGCGTTAAGAGATGAGAAATAATCTCATAATCATCATCATCAAATATTCACACACCTCGGTGGTAGTTCCATGGAAGCTCCGCAGAGCTGTTGTTCTTTGCAGATATGTACTCCGAGTATCGTCAGTAGGACTAGTAGAGTATCGAATAGTAATGACTACTAAAACCCGACGAATGCCAGATTTGCATGAAAACAAGTCCCCACCTAGCGGAACTTACCTTTGAGGGGGCGATCCATGGAAATTTCGCCTTAAGGACGCCGAGATGGCAACTGATTCGCAGTCATGCCCTAAACCAGTCTAGACGGCGATCTTCGGGACTAGACAACGCCCGAGGCTCCAGTACCGCTAGTACCGTATTACTGGATGATTGATCATCTTCCAAGTTCCGGGAACGCCGTCGTACTGGTTGTTCCGTAACTTTCGGTACTCCCACTCTCCGTCGTCAACCATCCAATTATGCTTTTCTAATTTTTGTGCTTCTCTTTCCCTTACGAACCATCTCTGGAGTTGTCCACCAAGTTCCAGGTGCCAAGTTTGAAAAAAGCGTTACCCTATAAGGCACGAGGACAATTGACCCCTCAAAGAACCTTTTTCATTACTAGTAGTTGTACTACGGAGTCGAACCCCGACCATCTGTCTCACACATCTTCTCTCTCGGACATCAGTCATGACTTATATTACCGCTTACTAACCCTATACTAGTAACTATCTACCGAACTCCTACTAGTACTACTAGGAGTACTCCCGCCTTCCGTACCCCGAACACCAAACAACAACAATGTATAGTAGTGCAAACGGAGGTCCGAGCCTCCGACTTGCCGGTTAATGTATCTGTCCATGGATAAGGATCTTGGCCTGGGCCAGGCAACCCATATCCAGAAACTAATTACTCAGAGCTCCAATAACTGGTGAAGGTAAATACTGGGTATTTTTCCCTCCCATCCATCAGCCATTGATCCTCTGAAAACTCTACCCCTGTACGAGATTGATAATGCTTTGGGACCTTCTTCCTTCCGTAGTTCATGATTCTATACTTAGAGTCAAAGGGCACTTCCAAACCACGGGTTCTTCTTGGCCAAAGTTACCTAGAGGTACTGTGAGCCTTGGCATTATTACGGTACATTCTACAGTAACAGTAGTACTGTAGACAGAAAAAGAGGGCCCATAGTTATCTGGATGGAAACACCACCCCACCAGAGGGTGGTGCGCCCATTTTTTCTGTCTCTTTCTCCCCCCTCTCTCCTTGCATAGGATGATTATTTCAGCCGAAGAATAATCAGAGCGGTTATCATAAGCATAAATTATCTGTCACCATGTGACAGCCCTACGGTTATGGTGCAGAATATACTCCACAAGGCGGTAGGGATTATATGCAAACATAGGATCATATAGTGATCATCATAAGATGCTATCGTCACCGACACGAAATTGTCTAGGCCCATCTGAGGGGTTTAAATTGGAAAATACCAAGACTTGACAGCGACATCAGACATCGCTATAAGTTTCCTATAGTGTGTACAATAGTACATGTACAGTACATACACACTGCGACTGTGTAGTGATTGTGGAGTGCCACATCCCGAGCGCGTGACCCAAGACGGGGCCTGCAACGTCGCCTCCTAGATTCAGGGAAATTAATTTTGTTCTTGATGGGACTAGTAGTAGATTGGAGTTGCGTGTGTTCAAGACTCCATCCCGCTAAAGAGAAATCTCTGATCGGTTTCATTTGGCAATATATTACTTACTCTTTCCACTAGTCCTCGGAATCGGACCCGTCATCCTCGGACTCGGAGTCGTAATCAAGCCGGAGGGAATATTCAATATAGATCTCCAAGAGCTATGATGCAACTTAAAATAGAGCGCTATTTGTTGATCACCTAGGGGTTTGTGAAGGATGATCCTATTATTATCAGTACCAAATATTTCCTCTCTACCATAAGCTAGTTTCCATAAAAAGAAGAAAACTCAAAGAAAATAAAAGAAGAGAATGAAAGGAAGGTAGATGCTAATCTTCCGTGGTGCTGGACTGAGTAGATTCCGGATCCGTCAGTGGACTGGGCTTTTCGTAGGGCTGAATCGACCGCGGGTTGATACCAAGGCCCAAGGTAGGGTTAGTGACATGTTAATCCGCTTTCCAGAATTCTCGCTGGGATGGACATCCACCCTTTGGTGGGTAAAAGTTACACCTCGGATGTTCATGGCATAATATTGTAGCCTAGTATATGCCATGGGTAAGGTAAAGGTAGTGATACTTGTTCAGGTGGCCATTCTTCCAGCTCAGTCATGAGTTCCAAAGATCCATGATGACATCGACACATCCGTTTTAGATACTTCCCTCTAAGCCTTCAGCCCATCAGATTTAAGCACGATCCGTCATTGTGGCGACTGCAAGGATTTCAACTAGTTTAATTAGTGTCGTTAATCTGTTACGTTAACCGTCCAAGTTAACTATGCATCGGAATGCTGAATAAGGCATCGCTTAAGTTATGCTACCGAAAAATCCGAATACTAGTACCCACTTGCCGTTCCGACTTCCAACATCATCAGTTAAACTGCGTGACTGGGGACCAGTTCAGCAAGTGCCTCGGTCAGTGATAGCGCTTCTTATCATTATTAATATTTTTTTAACGGTTTTGCGTCGGTGGACCCTTGGTTTTGGAGTCCCAAAAACCCCTCATAGATATCCATCCATGGCATGAGGTGGAAGAAACGGATCTAACCTAATCCTAGACTACCTCAATATCTGGCAAATCCCCTAGGGATCTTGTAAGAGATGGCTGCCGGGCTGGCCTTAGCCCGCCCACGACTCTTGAATCCCGACAATCCCATCAGGAGTCTATCACTAGCGTTCTGGTTATGGAAGGCTCTTCTGTTTCTGGTTATCATTGGTTGCCCGGGGCCTGGTTATGATACTTCCACAGGGCTGCTTCCTTACCAGGAGTCCGCCGCTTCTGATGCCAGAGGGGAAGTCATTAGGCATGCGCCCTTCTCGTTTCCTCTAAAGCTTGTCAGATGGGATTCAATATACTTTGTGCATATTGTGCGGGATGGCTATGTCTTCGAACAAGAATGGGCATTTGGCTATGGTTACACTAGAATCCTCTCCTTTCTAACATCTGGTACATACGTTTCTTCATGCCCTGGGGTAAACGGCTGCTAATAGTAGGCAAAGTTCTTCCTCAGCTCAGTGGCCTGGACGGTGTTGCTAAAATCGCACTGGTTGCAAGTGCCGTCTCTCATATTGCCCATTACGTTTCGATATTGGCCATATACGGACTATCCGTCAATATCTTTGGCCATGGCACCACCTCAGGAAGGTTAATTAGCCTTCTTGCTGCTACCTTACACATTATATGCCCTGCTGGGGCATTCCTCTCTGCGCCCTACGGAGAATCATTATTCTCCTTTCTCAACATTACTGGGTATTATCTATATTCATGCTCCCTGCTTGATGCCAACACTGGTAAGCGGGCGTCCAGCAATGCGAAAATGTTGCTCGCGGCTGCGTTGTTCTCAATAGCTACAGCAGTCCGCAGCAATGGGATCCTTAGCGGAGCCTTATTTGCATACGACGCGCTGCTACAGTTGCGTAAGATTATCTCCCAAGGTATATCCGGGGGCAGTGTGCTTCGCCTGGGTGTCATTGTGGTCGGTGGCTGTGTAGTAGCCTTGGGGCTCATTGTACCACAGTGGATTGCGTACACAGCATTCTGCATGTCTGACGAACCTTTGCGACCGTGGTGTGGGCAGCTCATACCTAGCATTTATGGCTGGGTTCAGGTTCATTATTGGTCAGTGGCTAACACACCATGATCTAGGAGCAATCAATTACTGACACTCTCTGCAGGAATGTAGGGTTCCTACGGTACTGGACATTTTCCAACCTGCCTCTTTTTATCCTGGCTTTTCCCATGTTGTTCTTGTTGTGTCGCTCCTCTCTCTGGGCGTTAAATATAACATGGCCATCAGATACAACAACTCCAGTACTGACACGGCTTGCGGTGCCCAATGGCCTACTTGCGTGATGGCTTTTACTAGCTATCACGTTCAGATCATCAATCGGATATCCTCTGGATACCCTCTCTGGTATTGGTACCTTATATGTCAGACATTCGGCCAGGCTGCGGATTCAAGTAGAGTTGCCAAGCGCAGCCAAACTTTCACGATTGCGATACAAGGGATAGTGATCTATGCCATTGTTCAGGCGGTTCTTTTTGGATCCTTCCTGCCACCAGCTTAGGATTTGTCGATACTGCAAATGTCCTGTCATTAAAAGATGAGTTAATAGTCAGAGCTTAATATATAATATTCAACTCCACCCCCATTGCTTATATGTGAAGATTTCATGCTCAAGTGAAATAGAACAAAAGATACAAGCATTGTATAGAAATGTTGTTCTCATGGAAGACTTCCCGTTTTGGGTAGACAAGACGGAAAGAGCTTAGTGCCAAGGGTTAGGCTGCGGTGCAGTTACGTGGAATTATGTCATCAGAAACTTAACTCACTGAGCGATAATACCTCTTTCTACCTTCTTCCGACTGCTACACTTGGGCTTAAAACTGAATGATCCTCCAAACTGCCCAGGCTGTATTTTATTGCGACACGAACAGCACATGCTCCTCCTTTCAACTCCCTCTACAACATCTTTCTTTGTCGGAGGACTGTCCCCATCTTTCGTACTAGCTTCTGAACGTCCCAAAGCTTCTACTGTCGTACCCGGTCGTCCTACTAGCCAAGACCCATCCGTCCAATTGCCCATGCGAACATAATTGGCAGTAAGTCACTCTTTGTCATCGATCTTCACAGCTGGACATTGGGCTACAATCTTCATGTCCAATGTAAGTCCATACCGCTAAAGGCCCATCTACGCGCTGATGTTATTGATGTCCGTCCTCGAACGAAAGTAGTTACTAACATTGAGTCTTCTAGAGCTCTTCCGAACCTCCCTCATCCCCAACATCTGCACCGCAGTGATCATCGATCCTATTGTATGACGATGGATCAATCAACCGCGAAGGCCATTTTAACATCAGAAAATTTTCATAATGCGCACGAAGTATCGCGAGCCACCTCGCCGGGGGGTGAGCCTGTAGGGATGAACGGGAATGGCGAACCCAAGGCACGAGTCCGCCCTCGCACCTATCCTTATTTCAAATATCTACCATATCCACTCGAAAATGAAACCGAGAGGGAACGGAGTCTGCGGGAGATACTAACCCAACTCTATGTTGCTGTAGAGGCGGGTGATTTCAGTCCTGGTGCCGTGCACTGGACTCGGGAGCTTAGAGGATGGCTGTCGCTCAAGTTTGATCCGTCCCGTACGGACCGGATCAACCTTGTGAGGCTATACTATGAGCTTTCTCTTGCCCCGGGCATCGATCCAAATGTTTCAGAGCGATTTGCTAGCATGTTTATGTTCCTCACCAAGTAAGCCAAACTTGCAAATGACTACTCTTGCCCATCATGGTACTGACATCGGCACAGGCGCAAGCATTATCTGAGGCCCGTTAAGGACCTGACTCTGGATTGGAAGCCTCTTTACAGGGAATTAAAAGCTTTTGTGTTACCTACAGAGTCGGGCTTGGTGCATTCTACGAACCTGAAGAGAAATGTCAAGACACTGACGAAGCTCTGTGCATTCGTCCAGCTGTACATTGACCCGTGTGAGCTGCCAGCTATGCTGGAAGAGTTTCTTCCTCATTATACCACGTCTTTTTCGGAGGGTGCGTTTGTCGTAGTCGGGTTGATAAACCTACTACTCCCAACGTCACCCCCACCCGAGACCAGGGAAGACCTACTGCCACATCATTACTTGCCGACGTACTTTCATCTTTGGGCCTTAGTCAATCGGTCAAAAACATTTGATACCACCTTCCTTGACTATCTTTCGAGGCTAGCTCGTGATTCATTGCCTGCCCAGCAGATACCATTCTCCGAATTTGGTCTTTTCACAAAGGAACAGTCGTCCCTCATCTTCACGGCGATCCTGAGATTGTTGGAGATTCCTGTAGGACAATCCACCTCTCCTTACAGTGCGCTGGTGGATATCTCGTCTGGGCTAGGCATTATGCTTGACCGAGATACCAGGAAGCATCCAGTGGCACATCACATTGCTCGATGGGTCGTGATGTCCCTCTCTCCCGCATGCCTCGACGCCGAAGAGTCTATTTTGACGCAATTAGAGGGCCTTATACAGGCAGTCGAAACTTTCTTCCATCCATCTAACTCTGGCAGTTGGACGAAAACCTTGTCACAGCTCGTCTACTACCTCGCCGACTTCTTCATTATGCGATGGAATCGAGAGCAAAGCGGGGAGATGGAAGTGCCGGCAGAACGAAGATTGACAGAGCCCCTGAAGCGTCGCTTTGTACTCTGTCTCCGTGATGTCATATTCATGGGTATCTATGCTAAAAGCGGTACAGCAATGAGCTTCTCATTGTCTACGCTACAAAGTTTGGCCTTCCTGGAGCCACATCTTATCCTTCCCGGCGCTTTGCAACGTATATATCCATCTCTTCAAGGCTTAGTAGAAGTTCACCGCACGACGTCATCGCTCCGCGCCCTTCAAGTCCTTTCACGAATTATCTCAAGGACGAAGGGATATCGCTGTCACATGACAACTCTACTGGGACTTGCGCTGCCCGGTGTCGATGCCAATGACCTTGAGAAATCTCTGCATGCGTTGTCATTCATCCAGTCTGCTTGTTATAACATACCCTTGGCTGACCTAACGCAAGGGAGGGAAGACGTAAACTGTAACATGCTGGCGATGCAATGGATCTCGGGTGAAATGGAGCGTATGGAAGAAGAGGGCGTTGAGGTGCAACTCAATTATGATCGGGATCTGGATGATGAAACCGAAGAAATGATCCTCCGTTCTTCAACCTGTGGCTTCGGTGACTTCATCATATCGTTTCTTGGGCGAGTCTTTACTCTCCTGGAGAATCTACCAGACGCGAGCAGGGTACGCAACGGCTCTCCCGAAGAGAACATTGTGAATACCCTACCTGCCACATTCATGCCGCTTCTGTCGTCCCTCTCCCCCGAGTATTACGATATTGCCTTGTCGAAGGTTGTAGACTTCGTGTCCAATCACGTTATTCATCAAGCGCGGGATGCGATGGCCTTTATATGTAACTCGGTTTGCAAGGTCAACCCAGAAAAAGCTCTGAAGCGGTTTATTCCAGTGCTGATACAGGCCATCCGTACGGAGATCGACGACAATGGCGCAGGCTCCACTAGGACCACTGGAACGGATGTCCTCCCCCGAGACCGTGGCTTGGTTTGGAATGTCAGTATGCTGAGCATGTGCGTTGTTCATGTCGGCGATGCTGTGCTAGCTCACAGGAAGGAGCTCTTCGACATTGCGGTGTATATGCAACAGAAATGTAGGGGTATACCGACTGTTCATATCTCAAACTTTGTGCATCACCTTCTCTTAAACCTCACGGGCACTTATACTGCGGACTACTCCCTGTATGAGCCCGATGTCGCTGCGCAGGGTGTACAACCTGAGCTTTGGAGCTATCAGCCAGATCCCAATAATTTGACCGTAAAATGGCATGTGCCAAAACGTGAAGAACTTGAATTTGCCGTCGAGCTATTTAAGAGCCAGGCTGAGTCCGCCCTCAAACAATTGACCGATCTCACCACTGAGACATCCAGTGTCAAACGAGATGGAAGTGGTAAAGCGTGGTCGGATGAGGTTACAAGGAACTTGGTTCTACTACGACTTATCATTTCTGGTATCTCTGTGTTATTTGATCCAAAGGCCGCGTCGCAGACGAAAACGAATGGAGTAAACGGGTCGTCCAAATCAATGGCCGATATCGATATGGCCGATGGTGAACATGGCTCCCAGGATGAAGACTCCGATTCATTACTTGACAGCTCGGACGAAGCTACAGTTAGAGAATCATTTTCGTACCCTACCGGCTATCCACTAAATGAGACCGATCCGATGTATACTACTATCCATGACATCCGGGAGAGAGCAGGCTGGGTTCTTCATGAGGTGCATAGATTCTTGTCGGACAAGCAAGAGGATGATGTGCCTTGCTTCAGCGCTCTGTACTCGGCTTATCGGTCATGGTTTGTGGACGTTGGCATTGAAAGATCTGCTCATGTCCTTGACAGGGTCACGCGTCTCCTCGCCGCAGACATTCATCCCTACAAAATGAGTGGTGTCCGCAAAGACTACCCTCGTCCGTTGTTGGTTCGCAGAGCCAATGTCTACCATTTACAGCGCCTGAGGCACAATGCAGCACCCCGGCGGCGGTCTCAACTAGACGAGATCCTGCTCCTGGATATCGCAGAATCCTGCGTCTCCCTCTATACCGAAACTCGGCGCAATGCTCAAAGTGCAGGAGAGTCTGCTCTTAAGGCTGTGTGGGGGGCTCGCCTTCTTGTTATCCCGCCCCTAATCAAGGCTCTACAGAAAGGCATCAAAGAAAACGACCACGCCCGGATCAAAGGTGCATTGTTTTCTTTACTCCTGAGCAGCGTGGCGAAGACCGTAGGCCGCCATTGGAAGTACGCCCCAACTTTGGTAAGAACTTTCATCGACGCAAGTGCCGTCGACAAACCTTCCGTACAAAGAATTTGCTCGGGCGCGGTGTATCAGATCATGGATTATGGCCGCGCTATGGAAAGGATGGCCATTCTTGATCGGAACATCGTTGAAGCGATCGCTCCGAAGAAGGATGTTCAGGGTGAGATCCAGCATAAGCGCAAGAATATCAACAGCAAGCGAGCCATCATTGAAAAGAAGAAGGCTGATCTGGCTGAAGAACTGGTGAATTTGGCCAGAGTATCGCATTGGAAAGTCGCCAGCCGAGCAGCCACCATCGTGATCACCATGGGTCTTAGATTTGATTACGTTGCAAGTGAGAATCTAATAGACCTTGTAACTCAAGGGTCTATCGATGACCATCCGGGGTTGCGCGGCATGTATTCCCAAGCGCTCATCGCCTTGTTCACCATGGTAGATGTTAGGGCTATTTGCAACCATGACTACAAGAATTACATCCTGGGCCATCAACACTTCCCTTCTAAGATTAATGTGGCTACCAAGCGGCACAACAAGGGCTGGACGAAGGAGTATCTATCGAGTTTTGCCAAACCTGAGGCCGAGTACTATGTTGACCATGACTTCCCGGGATGGCTTGTGTGGGCCGAAAGCATGCCTGCGTACAAGTCCAACGTTGAGCGTGACATCGAGTATGACGAAACTGAGTGGAAAGTGCGGGCTCACATGGGGAAATTGTTCGATCGAGCTTGGTTCAACAAGTTTTTCATGTACTTGAAGCAAGAGCCACGGGACCCTACTGCTGACAAGTTCCGCATGCCCTGTGCAATGATGCTTTTGTACGCCTTCGAGTTAATGCTCCGGGATGGGCTGACCGCTGCAAAATTCAAGGATATTCAAGAAGAAATCGAGGCTGTTTTTGAGGACGGTAGCGATAAACATCAACACAGAGCTACTGCGGAGATCCTCGGTGCCCTTATAAGCTCTGTTGCTGATACAAGTGTGGAGAAACGGACACTGGTTTGGGAATACGCTTTCCCGATTGTGCGTAAGATCTTTACTGATGGACTAACTCCGGAAAATTCCGGCTACTGGACGACTTTCCTTCATATGATCCTTCAATGTCGTGACCCACGAAGAGCATGGCCCCTGGTCGATTGGCTTGCGAGCTTTCGACTAGATATGTCGACAAATGCTGCTTTCAAGGAAAGCTCCAAGATCAATCTGCTGCATCAAGCCATCATAGATGCAGGGTGGCATTTCCAACTTGAAAAGCCCATCGTTAGAGATTTTCTGGCACACCTTGATCACCCATACAAGGGCGTCCGCGAGGCGATGGGCCAAACGATTGCAACCATTTATCGCACACGGTATCATGAATCATACGCCGACGTTAAGACCCTCCTTGCGGCGCAGGAGGCTGCGTCATCAGTGGGCACATACCCATATCAGCCTACCGAAGAATTCACCAAGATGATACATGATATCTTCAGTGACATTGAGAAGTGGCGGCACGAGAGGACCCCAGGTCAGCAGACGCCTTCATCTTATACTTCAGGATGCAAAACAGTACTTCTCTGGTTGGACTCCACTCTTTCGTCGTATGAGTGCACGCAGTTGGTTCCCTTCTTCCCAGACGTGTTCACGGGACAACTGCTACACATGATGGATGTAAAGGAAGATCCAGAGCTCCAGTCATTGGCCTATCATGTCTTCCGGCATCTGCCCAACATCCCATACCCCGCTGAGCAGAACTCTGGGTTCATCCAGTCCCTCATTCACATAGGACAGACGTCACCCTCATGGCACCAGCGTCTACGAGTTATGATCAACATTCAGATCATTTACTTCCGCCGTCTATTCCTGCTTTCCGTCGCTGATCGAGACAAGCTTTTTGAGTGCGTGGCAAACATGTTAGAAGACCCTCAGCACGAAGTGAGGGCTGGAGCATCAGCTACCTTGTCTGGCATGATTCGCTGCTCACCCGTATTTTTGCGCGAAGAGATGGTTAGCCGGTTCAAACAGCGATTTTCGAAAATATTGATCGACAACCCTCTCCCAAAACGCCCCAAAATCCTTCGGTCCGGCTTGTCAACCCCAGTTTCATCTGGGGCTGGCACTCCAACACCTGAGCATGCTCGACTCATAATCACGAGACACGGTGCAGTTTTAGGTCTCGGTGCGCTAATCCAAGCATTCCCGTACAATAGTCCGCCGCCCACGTGGATGCCTGAAGCCCTGGCTACATTGAGCGTTCGGGCTGCAAACGACCCTGGCGTCGTGGGTTCGAGTGTCAAATCTATAATCAGCGAGTTCAAAAAGACAAGACAAGATACTTGGCATATTGATGCAAAGGTGGACAACCCTCCATCGTTGAGAGAGAAAATGATCGTTTATAAGCTAACATTTTTGTGTAGGCGTTCACTCCAGACCAGCTCGAAGACCTCTCTGGTGTGCTTTGGAAGAGTTACTTCGCTTAGATTAAGAGGGGCAATACAGGCATGTATCCATGACTCGTACAATTCATACGCCACTTTTGGCAAGCTACAACGTATTGGTCGTTCGGTATGTGGCAGTATGAGAATTGGGAATTATTAGAGCATTCGGTATGAATAATGGTGGATTTGGTGGAGGGATAATTCTTCTTAGGTTGTTGTTTGATGTGAAAGTTTTGGGTGGTATTCTTGAATTGAAGGCACATATACCACGGTACACAGCGATATTCACTTCAAAAGCATTTTATGGCATCTATCGCTACTTAGTAGCCAATCGTTCATCCATAGATTTGGGATAGACAGTGGATTAGATAAGCATCGTCCTCCGTAATCACGTGCCACAACAGCCACGCGGCTCTTCCGCAATCAAGGTCGCCGTCACCTTGCCAAGGGGTCCCAGTGGTTCAGGCGCTTCTCCCCAACTGCCTCGACGCCCATCTCTAGCATCTTTATTATTATTTTACCATTTTCGTGCGTACACAACTGTGGTACTGTTGTGCAATCTTTATACCTGTGGTGAAAGGAACCTGCTACAGGCAGCCTCTTCACCATGGCTCCGAAGGATACCTTCTTCCGTTCGTCGGATATGAGCTTGACCCAGCTCTATATCGCCAATGAAATCGGACGAGAAGTTGTCAGTGCCTTGGGAGAACTCGGTCAGGTTCAGTTTAGAGATGTGAGTCGATAATCGAAAACCGGAACAAGCAGCGCGACAGTAACCTGGGCTAACCTTGATTGGCTTGCAAATAGCTTAACCCCGACACTAATGCTTTTCAACGTACCTTCACCAAAGAGATCCGTCGCCTGGATAATGTGGAACGGCAGCTGCGTATGGCTACCCATATGGAATAATGTGTTCTTAAGGCCGAAAAGCAACTGACGTTATGTTGTCCTCTACAGGATATTTCCATTCTCAGATGGACAAGGCAGGGATCCCAATGCGGTCTTCATCCGAATTCACCGATACATTAGCTGCGCCCTTGGCTTCAGAGATTGATGAGCTTGCCGAACGGAGCGAGAGCTTGGAACAGAGGATTGCCTCACTCAACGATAGCTATGAGACACTCAAGAAGCGTGAGGTGGAGCTCACGGAATGGCGTTGGGTTTTGAGGGAAGCCGGTGGATTCTTCGATCGCGCCCACACTCATACAGAAGAAATACGGCAATCATTTGACAACGATGAAGCTCCTCTCCTTCGTGATGTCGAACAGCAATCCCACCGGGGTCAGAACGGCGAGGCCCAGGGTCAACAATCCTTCCTCGAGATGAACATCGGGTTTGTCGCGGGTGTCATTCCACGTGACCGTATTGGTGCCTTTGAACGTATTCTTTGGCGAACTCTGCGTGGTAACTTGTACATGAATCAGTCGGAGATTCCCGAGGCTATCATTGACCCGACGACCAACGAAGAGTCTCACAAGAATGTGTTTGTTATTTTCGCCCACGGAAAAAACATCATCGCGAAAATCAGGAAAATATCTGAATCTCTTGGTGCTTCACTGTACGGTGTTGACGAGAACAGTGAGCTGAGACGCGATCAGATTCATGAAGTAAATACACGCTTGGGTGATGTGGATAATGTCTTGCGCAACACTAAGAATACGCTCGATGCGGAACTTACACAGATTGCCCGCTCGCTTGCGGCCTGGATGATCATCGTCAGGAAGGAAAAGGCTGTCTATGATACACTCAACAGATTCTCCTACGATCAAGCGAGAAAAACACTAATTGCGGAGGCCTGGTGTCCAACAAACTCGCTGCCGTTGATCAAGTCGACGTTGCAGGATGTGAACGACCGTGCTGGTTTAAGTGTGCCTACTATTGTTAATCAGATCCGGACTAACAAGACACCCCCTACCTATATGCGGACGAACAAGTTCACGGAGGCCTTCCAGACCATTGTCAATGCGTATGGTATCCCGAAGTACTCGGAAGCCAACCCTGGATTGTACACGATCGTCACCTTCCCATTCCTGTTTGCCGTCATGTTTGGCGATTTCGGTCACGGTGCTCTCATGACTATGTGTGCTGCTGCAATGATTTTCTGGGAGAGAAAGCTTCAGAAGACCAAGTTAGATGAACTGACATATATGGCATTCTATGGCCGTTATATTATGCTGATGATGGGTCTTTTCTCCATGTACACTGGTCTTATTTACAATGATATCTTCTCCAAGTCGTTCACGGTTTTCTCGAGTCAATGGAAGTGGCCTGAGATCATCCATCCAGGCCAGGCAGTCGAGGCTTCCCTGAAGGGCGACTATCGTTTTCCCTTTGGACTTGACTGGAATTGGCATGAGGCTGAAAACTCTCTCCTGTTTACGAACAGTTTGAAGATGAAAATGAGTATCCTGCTCGGCTGGTCTCACGTAAGTTCTTTCATTCAAGGGGTTGTTGTTCACTGCAGAAACTAACCAATTTACAGATGACCTATGCTCTTTGCCTGCAGTATGTCAACGCTCGCCACTTCAAGTCTAAGGTTGATATCATCGGCAATTTCCTCCCAGGAATGATTTTCTTCCAATCTATTTTTGGGTACCTTGTCCTTACTGTCATCTATAAGTGGTCGGTTGATTGGCCAGCCAGGGGTCAGTCACCCCCAGGTTTGCTGAACATGCTCATTTTCATGTTCCTCTCTCCTGGTAACGTTGAGGAGGAACTCTACCCAGGCCAAGGCTCTGTTCAAGTTATCCTATTGCTTCTGGCCGTCGCGCAAGTACCCGTTATGCTGCTCTTCAAGCCGCTCTACCTCCGCTGGGAGCATAACCGTGCTCGTGCTCAAGGATACAGAGGTCTTGGAGAACAGTCAAGAGTTAGCGCGCTTGAAGATGATGGTGATATGGATGGCGGACTTAATGGGGGCCGTGACAGCATGGCCAGCGAGGGTGAGGGGGTAGCTATGATTGCCCAAGACCTTGGAGAGGAGGAGCACGAAGAATTCGACTTCTCTGAGATTATGATTCATCAGGTCATTCATACCATTGAATTCTGTCTGAACTGTATTTCTCACACTGCGTCTTACCTGCGTCTGTGGGCTCTTTCTCTGGCCCATCAGCAGCTTTCGATCGTTTTGTGGACTATGACTCTTGGCGGTGCCTTCGAGCAGGAGTCCCCCACCCTTCGTGTGATTATGATTGTCGTCTCCTTCTATTTGTGGTTCACTCTGACAATCGCCATTCTCTGTGTCATGGAGGGAACTAGCGCCATGCTCCATTCGCTTCGTCTGCACTGGGTCGAGGCTATGAGCAAGCATTTCATGGGCGAGGGTATACCATTTGCTCCGTTCAGCTTCAAGGCGCTCCTCGAGGAGGATCCCGTTGATTGATTTGAGCGTCCTGATCCATTCTTTTCCTTCCTTTCATTTTGGATTATATGTACTCTAGTTCCCTGTGGGAATCAATTAAACTCTAGACATCAATTGACTTGTCCATATCTAACCTCGCCTTTGTTTCTTTGCTTCTAAACCGTCGGTGCATTCATATACTTGAAGACTGTCACAATTCTACTCAATTTGAGTTTGCATGTAATGTTGGACTCTGATGTAAATAGTGTCAGCATATTCTTGCTTGATTGAACATTGGCGGTCGGTTTTCTTGTACTATAACATATATAAAATATATCCAACGAGTGCAGTGCTAATCAACTGGGAATGATTTAGAGCCAGGGACATTGAACCCCATTGTGACAACATGGAATTTGGGCTAGATATATTTATCCGCCCTATTTAGAAGTACCCAGCGTTCGCAAATAGAACACGAGGTGATTAGATCAGGGAAATCAACCCGAGTAGAGAAGCGATGTTTATATAGATTTTTCAAATGTTTATTTCAGTATTTATTTAACTTAGGACGCTTTTCATACATTAAATACCCATGACCATCCTCATTAATACCATCCCGTGGTGAAATCACCAGATCTCCCACGAGTATAAGCCGGCCACATACGGGCCAAAAAATTCAAATCATTTCTTGTACTTGTTATAAGTGTCGATGATCTTCTGCACTTCGTCCTTCGAGCCGAGGAACACACCACTCTTGTCGTGGATGTGCTCAGGGACGACGCCTAGAAGGCGCTCCATGCGAGAGTTCACGGCGAGACCACCGGCGTTCTCAAACACCATAGCCATGGGCGCGCACTCGTACAGAATACGCAGCTTACCCTTGGGGGCCTTTTTGTCGGCCGGATAAGCGAAGACACCACCGTAGAGCAGTGTCCGGTAAGCATCAGCCACCATACTACCAATGTAACGAGCACTGTAAGGCTTCTCTCCCTCGGGGGGAAACTTCAGTGAGTGGAAGTAAGCGTTAGTCCACTCGTCCCAGTAGCTGCTGTTACCCTCGTTGACGGAGTAGATGGCGCGCTTGGTGGGGAGGGTCATGTTGGGGTGGGTGAGGATGAATTCGCCCAGAGAGTTCTCCAGGGTGAAGCCGTTGACGCTACCATTGCGCATGGTGATGACGAGCTGGGCGGAGGCACCGTACATGGTGAAGCCGGAGGCGACCAACTCGGTACCGGGGAGGAGAAGGTCCTTGGGGGAGACCTTGTTCTCGGGTCCCAGAACGGAGTCGGGCAGCTTGAAGACGCCGAAGATAGTTCCTACCGAGACGCCAGCGTCCAGGTTGGAGGATCCGTCAATGGGGTCGCAGACGACTGCATAGCGGGCGTAGGGGTGCTCGTCGAAGACGATGGCTTCTTCTTCTTCTTCCGAGACGAGGATACGACATTTACCTGAGCCACGCATGGCGGAGATGAAGACATCGTTGCCGATTACGTCGAGTTTCTTCTGGTCATCGCCTGTGGTGTTTGAGGAACCTGCCAGTCCGGTCAGGTTGATTAAGGATGCACGACGGATGTAGTAGGCGATGGACTTGAAGGAGAATTGAAGAGCGTGGCAGAGGAGTCTGGAGGGGTGGTTATGAACGGTTAGTTTCTCTTTCCTTCAGTGCTGATGCTACAGGGGCTATGGGCATGACCGTACGTGAAGTCACCAGTGGCTTCTGGCACCTTGGTTTGTTCTTCCGTCAAGAATCTTGTGAGGGTGACGATATCTGTGTTGATATTCTCCTGTCCCACGGGGGGCGCACCGTTGTTCTCGTGTCCGGACATGATGATGATGTTGATTTGGGATTCTTTAGCACCGAGGGGGATATGCGCAGATTGTTCAGGAGGGGAGATCAAGTGGTTCTGGGGTGCAATGGACCGGTTTAAAGTAATGCGCAACCTCGGTTCAACGGAGAAAGCAGGAAGACTAGGGCACCAATGGACGTGAGGTGATAATGGCCGGGTTGAGAGGAGTAGGATTCAAGTACGTAAGTCAGAGATTAGGTCGATCAATAGAGTATACCAAACTGGGAGTCTGGAAGAGCAGACAGAGGAAGTATAAATAGTATAAACCGTATAAATAGAATCATTGAAGGATCTTAATGATCACCGTCCACAGGGTCATAGGAGCAATAATATTTTGCCGGTGGAGACCAAGAGTGAGTAAGGAGAACGTCAGTCCAGATCATGGACAATACGGGATCGTTCCATTGACGCAATCATCTTCTCCCCGCAGTCCCCGCCGCTCTCTTCTCTCCCGGCTTTTCCCTGTTTTTACTCTTGTCCGCCTCCGATTCCCCCCGCAGTACAAGAACCGGTCCGTAGGGAAACTCGAATGGGTTCGAGATCGACTATCCATGCTTCTGGATATGATATCAATGGTCTCCATACTGGTCGGCAAGTGGGAAGGTAACGCATTCCCATGGATGTACCGATGCCAGGTCCGATCTCTTATCAGCAACACAATGGGATTGAAACCATATTACATACAGTAAAGTAGGATTGCCCAAAGAAATGCCGCATGAAACAGATAGCCCCTGGTCTGCGTGGTCGTTCTCGCGCAAATTAAACCCATAGCCGGAAGTGGATATCTCCTGGTCAGCAGACGCGACAATTTTTGATCGCCCACGTCAAACTATTCTTGAACTATTCGAGTCTCGGCCGTTCTGTGAAGCAATCCGCTGCCTCTTGTTCGGGTTTCTTTCCTCCGTCGATCGCACCCTTTTTTCGGTCAGCTGACTGGGTGGCGCTTATCTAAGCCATTACCTACTCACATCCCGTGACTCGTTCCCGTCTAACCGGATTAGGCCTCGGTAAAATTAGCTCCGGTGGGAGCGCAGCTTGAAAAAGTTCGACACGCTTGTTCTTTTTCTTTTCGAAACTTCACCTTCCCACACAACAGCAACAACAACAATCCTGGCTGATGGTTGTTCACCTGAAATGGTTGGGCTGCAACATCCATCAGACTTGGTATAACCAAACAAATATAATTGCTCAATGATTTCATATGCTCACACTGGGCGTGGACTAATCACTTAGCGACTTGCATCGCAAGATACTCTCTTTGGTAAGTCCACTTTGTCTGGCTTGTTCTATTTGATCTTCTTCCACATCTTCCATCATGATGTAACCTACAACCATTTACAAACTAGAGTCTTTGACCTACTTGGCATGAAAACTCGGTTTTTGCACGTCAGTCTGATCTGCTTGCAAAGAAAGCTTTCTGCTCACTTGCATTTCAATATGGAAGCACATTGCTGACTTTGTGTGTCCCACAGGACTAACAATTCTGTAACATGCGACAAACAGAGGAGCCGATCCTCACTTGCACTAATGGTACGTCCTGGCTTTGTTTTTCTTTTTTCTATCACACTGTCTAGCATGATGCTTCACAACAACATATACGCTGGAAATTACCGACTGAGACCTTTCGGTCGTTGGCGATAAATCTTATGGCACATTTCTGATCTGCTACCTTATTTAATTCGTTTGATCTCTCATTCTCACTTGTGTGATTGTGTACTGACGGTCAAAAGAGTTTTTAGTAGGTGGCCAGTAATGCACACTTGAGTGCCATGGTTCCAAGTGCCTTATTCTAGATGGTAAGACTCTCGACCACTCTATCTCTTTGCACCTTTTCGAAGATGAAACGGCACTGGGCTCCGACGGCGTCAGACAGACGACCGGTCTTGATGGATATGCCCTTTTTGCGGCAGGCCTAGAAAACCTCGCCCACTGAGATCACACGATTACCCAATTATGTTGATCCAACAAGACTTGAGCCTGGGGCTAATGGTCATGGATAGTGTCACATAAGCTATGTATAATATATCAAAACTGCTAGCTAAAAGGTAAATATCAACTTGTCTCATAACTCCCAAGCCTCACATGATGATCTCCTTAGATGACGAGTCTTATTCGAGTTATCGATGCTGACACCATCTTTTTTTTTACCATTCATGCATTTCTGACATACACCTTTGGCATAAAATTTAATGGAGTCCCCGTGAACGTTGCTGACTCTCGTGCCATCTACAGACAAGACCTTCTCTAGCTTACCAGACCTCTGGTCTCGTGGCTCGCAGGAGGCCAGTTACTTGTATGTAGGCACCTTGCCCTGACTCCAGTTGTTTTCGACATCATGATGAATCGACATTAAAACAAATGACAAGCATATGTCCAAGTCAGCATTGCTGGCCAGGACGACAACTGTCACGACTGATTAGTCAACAATTTGTCTTCGTCTGTCATAGCCATGAAGCAATCGAAGCTGATTGTATGCGCAGATTTTATAGATCGCATACAAGAACACCTCGCCTTGGCCAACCAATGTTGGCCGGGCATGGATCAATTAATGTAAGTTGAATCTGCTTTTCCTCGCGTCACCCTGCCTTGATACCTGTACAATGATGATTTTCTTTTATTTTAATCACGACGGTCAACATAATCAAATACATTGATGACCACCGCCTGTGACAGGGCATTTAATCTGAAATACTCTCCATCAGCTTGATTTGCCAGATTTCAGCAATTGCTTGTTCCAGCGCTGACTTTGGCTTTAGTGGCTAGTATGTATAGCAAGAAAAGGTGATTTCGCCATTCAAGCTTTCTTGGTTCATTGGATTGACCCAAGGACCCAAGTGATAAGATAGTGCCTTTCGCTGGTTGGGCACATCCATACGTCCGTGACAAGGTTTACAATATGCACTAGCTGAAGTTTAGCAATACTCAAAATGAACAAGATCTGTTTTTTCAATACTGGACTGTTGTCTTACCGTGTAGGCGCTCATGAGCCAAGTTAAAAAGTACCATGGCCCCCAATTACGTGCAGATATAAACCCTTTTATTTTGCGTATCCTTTTTTTCCCCTGGAGTCGGTTCTGGCCCTGGCACGCAAATTGATCGTCTAGGGTGTTTCAAACGACTGCAAGCCTGGTTCTAAATACAGGATCAATCTAATAAGATGTGATGAGGGCTCTGGTTTGCCAGGGCGGTCTGGCAAAGCCGGGGTACTCGACCAGTGAGCGGCCGCAGATCCCGTGCCCTAAGCGCCAACAAGACGCCGGCTGTGATGAACTTGCCAGGCTGCAGCTCACTAACCACATCCATGCCCTTCTCGTGTCTGAAGAGTCTTGTCTCTTCCAGATTCCATCCGGGTGGCCCCAGACACCCAAGTCTTGGGTGTGTTATTTTTATCTCAGGTGGATCCCTCGCGTTATCCCCGTCAAAACGGCCGATGTGTCTTGGGGGGTGCAGGCTGGTTGGCCTACGGAACATGTTGCAAAGAATGGAAATTCGCCTTTCTCTCTGCCCTTCTCGTTGACCTGTCACGTCTGGTAGGCTCGGGCCTTCCTTTTGCTCCTCTTCCTAATCTTATTGCTGCGCACGGTTTTTAGCCATGGCTTCATCTCCGGTTGGCTCTTAATCTCTTCGGCAGTATGAATAGGTGCGCGGGCCCCTCATGCCCACAAGACTGTCCCTCTTCCCTTGAAATGATCTGCTTTCAGCGTCTCACATTACTGATTGCGATTTCCAAGTAGCTGGTGGCCTCCAAATACCGTTGGCGACGAGCCGCCATCCTGGCCAACACCTCATGCCAGTACCAGCAATCAGCCATCTCCCAGCCGTCGAGAACATGCTCTGCAACCGCCACCTTTGACAACGACTCTGAATGGTCCTCAGTTTCATGGACTAGGTGTCGCGCTTGGTGGAAATTACTCGTCGACCCCTCTGTCAACGACCTCCTTATCAAGCCCGTTTACGCAAGGCCAGTCTCCTGCAACTAATACTCCGGGAGGCGTAGGAGTCGGGTCATCATCGATGGCTGCCAGACAGTATAATGTCCCTTACAATCCCCAGGATTGGGGACCTGTAGGCGGTTCGGGGCAATCCACTTATCCGCAAACAAATAGCATGACTCGAATCATTTCCCAGTCGCGGCAAGCTGGATCTCATACAGGTCTGTTGGGCCCATTTTTTATCTTCCATTTTTCAATTTCATTTCTGCTTTGCTTCTGAATAATTTTATGTCACCACGGATACCTGGGTCTTTGCCTAAACCTCAAAAGGTCTTTTATCAAGGCACGCTTAACATGATGTATATAGATGCTTCTCTTTCGCCTCCGCCGCCGCCATACTCGCCACCAAGCCAGCCCCAGCAACAGCATCATGCGCGAGATAATGTCAGCCATAATACATCAGGCAGAGGCTCAGCATCTCCAGGGGCGGTATCTTCGTATAATGGAGTACTACATGGCAATACTGATGCCCCCGCGGAATATGGACAGCGTCCCATTCCTCGCACCCGTCCGTTATCTATGGTTCATGTGGGCGACACAGGGCAGAATAGACATGTATCACTTCCACCACCTCCACCGTTATCACAAGGGGTGTCATCTTCCAGATCATCGTCTCGACATAGAGCTGATGTGTATCAAGAACCAAATTCACTGAACGCAGGATCAAGGCCCTATATTATGGTTTCTCAACAGGACAATTTACATCCATCTCAGTCAAGTAATTATAATTATATGGCGGCCACTACCCAACAGGATGATGTCACGCGGCCCCCAACCTCCAGGCGAGCCGTTTCTGCGGGCCCCGTTGTGAATAGCGCCGGTACGTCCCGGGCTGCAAGCCAGTCTCGGAGTAGCTCACCCCAAGGACGAGGGTGGGAGCCTGGCATGCCTCTTCCACCACCACCTCCAGGCCCTCCTCCTACTACGAGATCACAGAGTGTCAGTGGCCTGTCCGATACAACGTCTTTGCGACACTCGCAGGTTCAGCCAAGGAATAGCAGAACTCGACCACCTCCAGTGCTGGGAACTGGCTTGGACAGTATTCCCCCGACTCCAGCTGGCTGGGTGGACGAAGGGCCCGCAGTGGCCCGGCAAAGAGACCAAACGCCCCTGGTTATTGACACGGCGAACATCACGGGGTCCCGTGTTGGAGCAGATGGATCTAGAACTCATGCGCACCCAAACTCCACAAGCAATGGCCTGTTTCGCAGTCCGGCTCTTCGAGACCCGAACACTAAAGGAATTCGGGAGAGGCGAATCGAGCGCAGGAACAGACAGAGTCAAGTTTTTGATGACTTCAGTGCAGTATCGACCAACAGTAACCCGTGGGCCGATGCCCTGGACCAAGTAAAGCCATCGAATCTAGTCCTTGAAGACACGAATGCTGTTTCTGATAGTACAAGGAACCAAACATCTACAAGAGCCACCCCCAAGAGTAGTCATAGCTTGGGATCTGATGGGCAACATGTTACCTCACGGCCTAGAGCCTCGTCGACTGGATTGTTTTCGAATCGATCTTCTTTTTCGACTCCAAGAGGCGAGCCCAGCCCCGTTGGACCAGCCCGAGGATTTGCACATACTCCACCGTTCTCCCCGGGTGGCGAGAAATCATTAGGATACCCCAAGACGGCCTCGCAGGCCTTGCCCCCAAGGGCCCTTCCGACTCCCCCATTGCAACATGGGCAAGACACACGGCCACCCTCTCGACCTAGTTCGAGAGAGGACCGACCGGTTTCTCATTTATTACACTTGCCTAATGATACTCTGGCTACTGTCTCAGCATTAGCCCCACGCCGAGTACCGTCACAGAAAGGCCCCTCTTTGGATTCTGTCGTCAACCAGGACATGGAATTTGTTCAGAGAGCCGTACAAAGACACAAGGCCTTTATAGACAAGGAGGCAGACGCTACAGATGAAGCGGATGCTCTGAGAATATTCACGGAGTTTATTATATCTGAATCCCAGATCAGGCGTGAGAGATATGCTAAACTATGGGACTCCGGTTCATTGGATATCGAAACCGTGCGCCATAGGCTATTTGAAAAACCTCCAAAGCCACAGGCTTCGCCTGCTCCGCTCTCTAGGCGGCCATCAAGGGGTGCTCCGAGGCTCGATATACCCCAATCACGTCCCGAATCTGCTTGGTGGAACAACTATCAACCTTGCTTGTCCCCGATAGCGAGCCTTAGTATGAGCAATGATGGAATGAGCTCCCGAGGACGTGCACCGAGTCGTTGGTGGGAATCAAAATCAAGCAGCGAGGGAGGCGAACGAAGAATTGAACGTTCAAAGCGTGAATCTAAATATATGGGATTGCCTCGCGAATCTCTTCAGTGGCCCCAAGGACGAGATCCTGCAGAAGGCAGAGATATGAGTTATGCATCCGAATCGACAGACCAGTATGCAGCTTACGGCCCGGATGAATACCCGCCCGAGAAGGTGGGCTGGCACGAAGAGCCAGCCTCGTCGGATTATTCAAGTACGGTTGGGCACAATAACTACGGATATACCAAGGAAACTCACAAAATGGATGTGTCGAGGCTGATTACTCTGCCACCGCCTTACCCTCGGCACCATCCGGCCGTCAACAATAGCCACCCAGATCTGGTCAACTATCGTACTCTAGTTCGATCAATTAGCGATCTTTCTGTTGTCAAATCCACCAGAGAACGGCATCAATCGGATATGAAGAGCCTGAAGCAAAACCACCAGGAGAGGATGCAGGATAGCCGTCGATGCTTTAAGGCCAATATCCAGAGCCAGATCGAACAGGGTAGCATTAGTTTTGCAGAAGCCGCGGAGGCGGAGGCTGCGCTGATTATGGAAGAGAATAAGCTTGCGAGGGAGTTGGCAAAACAAGAGCTGGATGGCTACCAAGAATCAGTGCTAAAGCCGATGCATGCAATTCTCACTGAACGAATCAACAAGGCCACTGCTTCCATTGATGAATTACAGAGCAAGTTGTTCGATGACGCTCAGAATGAGACCCCCGACCAGACCCAAGAAGAAGGCGATGAAAAGCCTGAACTGTTAGAGAAACTCACGCAGCTCAAATGGCTATTTGAAGCTCGAGAGCAGTTACATCGCGAAACATACGACCTAGTCAGCAACCGAGATGAAAAGTACAAGACCGTGGTCATACTGCCTTATCAGCAGAACGCGAACGAGGAGAAAGTGCGGGAAACGAACAGCTTCTTTGCCAAAGATGCCTTGAACCGCCGCGTTAACCACGAGGCAAGCGCATTGGCTCGGCTTGAATCCTTTTTGAATGTGGTTGAAGAGAACGTGGTTCGAGGGGTCGAGATACAGCTGTCCGCCTTCTGGGATATCGCACCGTCTCTCCTCACTCTGGTCCAGCAGGTTCCAGTGAGTCTAGCTGGGTTTCAGCTCCAGATCCCTACAAATGAGTATGAGGAAAATCCAAGTTACCAGAATCATCCGTTGCAATATCTCTACACTCTTCTTTCGCATGCGGAAAAATCTAGCTACCAATATATCGAATCGCAGACCAACCTCTTTTGCCTCTTACACGAGGTTAAGTCGGCTGTCATGAGAGCAAATTGCAAGCTTGTGGTAGCTGAACGGGTCCGATTGGGAGAGGACGAAGACCATGTACGGCGGGAAATGCAAGAGTCCCGCGCGGATGAGGAGCGGTCTTTGACACATGATCTAAAAGATAAAGTCACTACAGTGGAAGGGCAATGGACGGAGGCCCTGGGAAGCGCCATACAAGGCTTACGAGAGCGTGTGAAGGAACAGCTTATGGATGAAGCTGGATGGGAGGAGCTGGAACAATTGCAGGAGTGATGAGCGTTGGATGAATTGTGTGTGATGACCATATTACCCCGACGAGCCTTGGCTCCAGTCTTTGATTTGATTTGCTTTATGTTGTTCTGTTGAAGATACCCAAATTATTCGTTCGCTACTGTGTTGATCAAGTACATACACATTTTACTACAGGTCCTTGCTATCCGTGATGTATGAAACTTACTATGCAACTTCTTAGGGTTGCTTACCAATTTGTGCATTCCGCCCACTCTCACGACTAGCGCTCACGTGACCATGGTTACCTTCTAGAGCTTTCCTTCCGAATCCTTTTTTTCTCTTTCGCCTTCAACTTCGGTTGAGGGGATACACTGTATTATTTAAGTAAACTCTGGTTCCCCCCAACTCCACCGCGGTACTTCCCTTCCTCTTGTTCCTTTCTCTACCGCATTGGACCAGGTTGATCTACTTTTTACAGCGTCTTAGATTCGAGACGTCTTGCCGTAAAACTGTGAGTACCCCAAACTTTTGCTTTTCTTCATCCCCTCCCCACGGATGCAGACTTTTTTTTTTTTCCAACCCACAAAACCTCATCCAACTGCCCCGCCGTTGGATATGGTCTGCCCCTCGATGATGAGATTATATAGCTGGCACCAGTCAGAGAAAAGATGGATTTCGATTCATCTTTTGTGTTGATTAGCTCCGGTCCGGGAACGCTACCTGTGATCACTGAGAAATATCCTATGCACCTCGTCTTGTATGCATCAATTGATTCTTCAGACTAGATGTACTGACTTGGATTTTGCAGAACCTAGCATTGGAACAGGCTTAGAGGAAAGGCCTCCCATCCATCCATTCAGGGTTGGGTGTCTTTTGTCAACACTGCAATAGAGAAGATTTTCTTTTTTCTTTTTTTTAATCTTTACATCAAGACCCACTAGCAGTTCATAATAAATTTATTTAAAATACCAACATCATGGTTCTGCACAACCCCAACAACTGGCACTGGGTGAATAAGGATGCCTCCGGATGGGCCAAGGATTACCTGAAGGAGAAGCTCTGCGCGCTTTCCGCCGAAGAAAATGGTGTCACCGCCAAGATCTCCAACCTCCTGTCTATGGATGGCGACGTAGACGTCAGCCAGAGAAAAGGCAAGGTCATCACCTTGTTCGATGTCAAAGTACAGCTAGAGTATGAAGGTTCGTGAACGTATTGTGTGCTTCCCTTGTCCGGGGCACAACTAAATTTCCTGGACAGGTAAGACCAAGGACGAGGAGTCCGTTAGCGGTACTATCACCATCCCCGAGGTTGCCCACGACACAGAGGAAGACGAGTATGTTGTATGTTCCCTTTCTCCCTCTCAGAGACGGCCAACTGGGGATGGTAGTGCTGACACTTCCTGTCTGGTGTAGTTTGAGATTGACATCTACTCTGAATCCTCTTCTAAGCAGCCGGTGAAAGACCTCGTGCGGTCGAAACTTCTGCCCCAGCTCAGACAGGAGTTGGCTAAACTTGCACCCGCCCTGATCGGCGAGCACGGCAAGGATATCCAGCATGCCCCCGGTGAAAACCCATCTAAGGGTTTCACCGCCCCAGCCTATCACCCGCAGACTAAGAAGGACACTCCTGCCCCCAAGACGACCACTACTACTACCGGCAGCAAGGTTGCTGTCAACACTACTACCGTGATTGCCTCGGATGAGTTCCGTACCACCGCCGAGGAATTGTACAACACCTTTACAGACCCCCAGCGCATTGCCGCTTTCACCCGCGGAGCGCCTCGTCAGTTCGAGGGTGCCCAGGTTGGCGGAAAGTTCGCCATCTTTGATGGCAATGTCACCGGAGAATATACTAAGCTGGAGAAACCGACTCAGATCGTGCAGAAGTGGCGATTGGCCCAGTGGCCCGAAGGTCACTTCAGCTCCCTTGAGATCAACTTTGACCAGAACGATGTCGACGGCGTCACCCAAATGCGTGTGTCTTGGACTGGAGTCCCAGTTGGCCAGGAGGATGTCACCAAACAGAACTGGGAAATGTACTATGTTCGCAGTATCAAGCAGACTTTCGGGTATGTTCCCCCTCGGTACAGTGTTTCGTAGCCAAATCTTCCTTACCATGGCTCCCAGTTCTCGTTTCCAATATTGGAGGCAATTGCTGATCTCGTTCTTCGTACTTCTTTTTGCTATAGGTTTGGCACTATCCTCTGATCTCGTACGCCCGTCTTTGGAAGTTTGACGATTCGAACGCCGATGGTGTGTACAGATGACCTGACTCTGTCTGCGATCAACGCGCCCTGTAAGGGCTGGCGTATCTATGTTTTGGGTCGACTGAATTGCGTTCTTGGAAAGCAGACACTCTGTACCTCACATCTGTGCCTTTTGTGATACACCTTCCCCTCTTGCATCTGAGGGTATGGTTCGACGATTCCACGATAGAAATCCATGATTAGATCAATGTAAAACGAATCAATAACGAAACCCCACGGTTGTATACACCCTATCTCTGTCTGTATGGCTTTTGATAATCACACTTATTTACGATGAATCAAGTTTCCCTTGACCCTGTTAATTGTTTCTCTAACCCTTTATAAACATTTTAGATCGTTAAACAGTTCAATCGTATACACCCTAACAAGAGCGAGTTTACAAAGTCTTTTCAATCATCTCAATGCCGTACTCCTCCTTGAGAGTCTTAATTAGGGGAGCACAGATGTCCCAGGTCATGGGAGCAATGACACCCTAAGAACAAATCGTTAGTCGAGCCTTCATCTCATATGGTTTCAGAGCTAGGATAGAAATAAAGAACGTACTCTCTTGTTGATAGTGCCATCAAGCACCAGCTGGACAGCAACACCACAGGGTACACCGACAGTCTTAGCCATAGCAGAGTAACCACCGATCTCACCATACTCGCACATGGTGCTAGTGCGTGTCTCCTTGGAGCCATCCTTGTGCTCGATCTCGAACTTGTGCTGCAGCATAACCATGTCACGTTCTTTAGGGCCGTACTGCATCTTCTTCTCGAGAGTGGCACAGAGGGTATCGAGAGGGTTACCGCGGGGGATGATCTGCTCATCAGAGAAGATGCCGATCCAGCGGAGACCTGCGATAAGGCGGTTGCGCTCCTCGTTGTTGGCGAAGGAGGTCTTGGAGGCGATGGCCCACTCGAGGTCCTTCTCGGTAGCCGTCGTAGCGCCCAAAATCTGCTTGGTGGCATCCTTCCAGGCGATGGGGGAGTTGAGGAAGTCGGCGGGCTCATCGCTCAGGAAACCGATGTCGACCAAGACCTTGATCATCTCAGGGAAGCCCTGGTAGCGGAGAGTGCCACGGATGATGGTCTGGGCTTCGGGAATGTTGTAGCGCTCGCTGTAGGGAGTCGAGTCACGGTTGGGGTATGCAACGAAGGCGAAGCAGGGTAGATGTAGTAGGGCTTGGCGGTAGCATGAGGTCGGGACCGGCGACGCTGACTTCCTGGCCGTCCTTGTAGAACTTGGCGGCGTTACGGAGAGCGAGAAGGACACCACGGCTGGACCAGGAGAACTTGTAGCCCAGAGGGTTGTTGGAGCATTCAGGAGCGGGAAGGCCACCACAATAGGAGAGGAAGGAGGTGATCTTGCCACCCTCCTTGTGGACCTGTTGTTCCCACGTTTTAGCAGTAGTTCTATGGAGTCCCCTGATAGTATATTTAAATGAAACGTACCTCGTCAATAGTCTTGACGGCATACAAGTGGTCAATACCCTAATTGCAGGTTAGCCAAGAATGTAAGCTAATGAACAAAAGTCACCCGCCCGAGAGTACGTACAGGATCCAAGCCAATCTCGTTCATGACTGTGATGCCGGCCTTCTTGCACTCCTCGTCCAACTCGAGCATTGCGGGAGAGACGTAAGAAGTAGTGACAACATGCTTCTTAGTACGGATAGCGGACTTGATAACAAGGGCGTGGAAAGTATAAGGGATCAAGGAGATAGCAAGGTCGACCTGCTCGAGAGCCTTGTCGAGAGCGTTGGCATCGTTGACATCCAAGGCAATAGCTGTGGTGTTCTTGAAGCCCTCGGCGAGCTTTTGGGCGCTTTCGATGGTACGGCAGGCTATAATGCAATGTAGAAACCAGACATTAGAGATCATATAACTCTTAAGGCGTCGGTTGGAACTTGATCAGAGAGGATGATAGCCAAGGTCCTCCATCCGCCGATGCGACAGTTGAGTGATGACGAAGATAGAGAAAGGAGGGAGGTCCAAGTGAATAGAAGCGTCAATGGTACATACCGACAGTGACGTGAACATTGGCCTTGCTCAAAACCTCAACGGTGGGCTTGGTAACTAAGATTCAGTTAGTGGTTGAGCTCAATGCGGGGCTCCTCATAGTTCGGAATGATAGATATATGAATGGAGGCCAATGCGATGGGAGACTGACCGAAACCCGAGCCCAGAAGGAGAACCTTGGAACCAGCGACCTGACCAGGCATTGTGACAATTCGAGAGAGGGATATGTATGAGTAGTATGTGTCAAATGACGGAGAAGGAAAAGAAAGAGAGTCAGTTATCTTGTTGGTCTTCCCCGCCGGCAGTTGTGGGATGACTCAGTCACGTGGGTCCACTTGGGGTCGGCGGTATCGGAGGTGTGGATTATCATATTAACTAAGAGGATGTGCTTATCGCATTAGAGTGATGTGGATTGGCTCTATATTATTATGTATGTATGCGCTTCCCCAGAAGAAAATGCAGCGGGGGGTAATGAATGACAAACACTTGAGACATGGATATCCGTCTAACAATCAGTACCAAAGGAGCGAACTCCAAACTCCGTATGTTCCAATGCTTGCTGGGCCTGGGCTCCCCAGGCCAGGGGGAATAATAGTTCTGCTTCACGAGCCCTTGACCTTTGCACTTGGGCTCAAGACTTGGTCGCTCAAACCGTTTTCAGATGATCCGGCAGCGTCGCCATCGAAATCGCCTTCCGCATCCGGATTCTTTCTCGACTTCGAAACCCTTCTTTGCCACCCTAGCAGAACTGGCAGGAAGTGCCATAGATCGAATTCAGGCCAGAGGACGTCCAGAAAGACAATATCCGTGTCCTCATCACATTGCCAGAGCATAAAGTCGCTAAGACGCTCCACTCCAGACGTGCGGACCAGCAAGTCCAGGGGAGGGTTGTCCTTCGTGTGTAGATGGTCTGATAAGGTTTGCCGCGTGATAGTCTCTGGTGACAAGAACGCTGGGGTTTCCGACTCGTCACTAGTGCCCTGGGTTGCTTTCTTCACGCTCATACTATCCTGGTGGCCAGCGAGATCAAGGGTCGTAGATGACGAGAAGGCAGAACCGGTCTCGTAGACCTTATTTGGACGATCGTGTTTCGCAGCTCCTTCCTCTCCCTGGGATGAGGATTCGGAAGTAGATTCAATATCGCTACTTGTATCCTCGGCCTTTGTATTTTGGTTCCGTGCTTGGATATTAAGCGCAATATGACTCTCGGAAAACGGCGTTCGTAGGGATGAGGAGCGCGGTCTTAATGGTTGGCTGTAATCTGCCACGGTGTCACGGATAGCACTGGTGATTTCGTCGCGCGATGTATATGGGAAACAGATGTTGAGGACCCGGTCGCCGTTGGCACTTGTCATCTCCATCGCCCGATTCACCGCTTTGAGGACGTCAGGCCTGAGCAAATCCAGCCGACCCAACACCCGGACCTTTGCGCCATATCGATCAAGTATCTCTCCATGCTGGGCCATCTGCGACAACTTCACCCTAGCCATTTCCATCAGAGCATCCACCTCGAACTTGGAGCGTTTGAAGTTCTCGATACTAAATGCGTAGATTGTGACAACTTTGACTCCACTTCTGTAGCAGACCTCAAGAATCTATTTGTAGACGCCATTAGCATCTCTCTCATCATGCATCTGGAATAGAGCGGCGGGCAGTATGTTCGGAGAACGCAAGGGACCGTTTGATATAGAAAACTAGCTAGACGATTGCCGAATAGAGAAGAGCGGTGGAAAGGAGTAGGAGAATAGGATGATAAAAAGAAGACCAGCGCTTACCCTTGCCAGCGCCTCAAATCCCAGATTGTGTCCCTCGACTGTTTCAATCCCATGAGTCCTTGCAAACCTTCGGTTTCCATCCATCACGAAAGCGATATGTTGTGGAACTGGCCCCTGCTTGATTGCTCCAATCAGCAGCTCTCGGAGTTTCGATATAGCCATCTCGATGGGTGGAGATGCAAGGAACCATTTCCGAAGTTTTGACAGGTGCATTGACGTCGCCATTTTGATCGATGCAAATATGACGAACTAGCGAAGACCTCAGGAGCTCAAGGGGCAAATAAAAAAACCGTGGTGAGAGGCGTTGCAAAGGACGAAGTCGATAGTTGTCAGGGACCAAAAGTGAACGGTCTAAAGGGTAAGGTTGAGCGACGACAGGTCTCTTGGATCCTAGAATCCACCGGTTAACTAGAGACGGCGCGAGATCCTCTGTTGTAGGGCTGTGTTCATCAGGCTACACTATTTTCTTTCACCACGTGCAAAAGTTGTTCTAATTTTGGTTGGCAAAGGCGAACAAGTGTGTGATAGAGACAACCGAGCGGTAAGCCCCCCGAGCCAATGAATCCAGAAGATCAATTGAAGGCAGCGAGAGTGTGCTCGAGCAAACAGGAAAAGGATACTTCATGGACTGTGATTTGGGAGACGTAACCTTCCTTCAACCACGCTGGTGGGTCGGAAATCCATCTCATCGGTCCGCCGTCGCCTTTGGCCCACGTGTAAATTACACCCGAATTACGGTACGGAACCCGTCCATGTTGACCGAGGATCGAGGAGGGTCATAACTGGTATAGTAGAGGTATAGTCAAGAACAACCCAAATCAATTCTTTATATTTGCTCAAGTGTCCACACTATCTACATTTCAAATGTTGGGTATTCAGCGATTAAATCTTCCCTTGTCAACGGAGCGCCCAAAAGTCAGATACGAGAACAAAACGCCCAAACACCGCCACCGCCGTACGGTAAACTGAACAGATAAAGACTTGTCAGAAGCAGACGTATCTGCTACGTTAGATATCCTTCCGGCTCTCTTCGCTGTAAGGTGTCCCTGGACCAGAGCTAGCCATGTCCCAGCTATTGCTGTCTTCGCTGTGCCGGCGCCGGCGCTCTTCACCGCGCTGCCGCATGGCGTCTCGGATCTTTGAACTAACTTGCTCAAAGCCATCACTTGAGGTAAGCTGACTGAGTGGCTTCAGTTGTTGCCCAGAAGAACCAGGCCGACCCCCAAATGAGCTACTGCGGCTGCGACTACGGCTTGAGGGCCGGGTGGAGAAGAAGCCGATGTTTGCAAGGTTATGAAATGACTCATTCCGGGGAAGAGGCTCTTGTGAGATGGAGCCTCGCTCAAAGTCTGTAGTGGTAGTTCGCCTAATCTCTGGAACCGGGACAGGCTCACCATCGGCCTTTTCAGCCGGCTTATTGATCTCGCGGAAAGGATCGGTGACGATCCTCGCAGCATCAAAGTCAGGGAACAGCTCCGGTCCCAGTGTGTTGATGGCATCGGTAACTTGTTGGGCAAGGGCTGCACGCTTCTGGCGAAGTTTCACTAGAGAGTTGGCCGAGGATGGATTCAAGGACAACACGAGTGGTCTCAGGGATTTCAGTATATCCATGCCAACCTCTCCGATGCGAAGGGCCGCAAAAGTGATAGTAGGGAACAGGACCATGCCAATGGGCACAATCAACCACAGCGGCATCCACTCTGGGACAGTGTTTTGGATCCGATTATGGTAGGCCCATATGGTGAAAACCACCGTATAGAACGCGTAGAGAGCTGGGGCAAACGCAAGGGCAACGAGGAGTTTCCAGGTTGCCATAACATCTCGCCCCTGTAGCTTGACTGTAGAGGCAGCTAATGCCTCTTGAGATTTCTGTTTGGAGATGACCTTGGTTGTAATAAAAACAGGGGTGAAGAGGAGCAAGCCAGGCAGTGTTCCAATCGTTAGAAGAGATAATTTGATTAGGCGAGAGATCAAAGTGAAAATGACTTTGATGAAAGAAAACCTCGCATATCCAACCTGATGGTCGCGTATTCCCAAAAGACGTAACTCTCGGTTATACTCTGCAATAGACTTTCGCAGATGCACGATTCGCGGGTCGTCTTTAAAATGCGTATATCCTTTCACAAGGCGGCGGTTGAGTTCAACAACCATGGGGAGCGGGAGCTTCTTCCCTTTGGTATTGTACAAGCGACGGGCAGCTTGAATAACCTAAGGATTCATTAGCGGCAGATATCATAACTTGAGCGAATAATCACCCACCATTAACGTCTCGTAGTCAGGACTCGTCACAGTAACCGCAACCAGGCCCTGATATATGGTGTCCAAGACAGCACCAACAGCTTCTCTTTTTTCTCCTCTTTTAAATTGCTCGACTATCTCCCGTGGGATTTCGATGGGATTTCCGAACTCAATAACTGCACGCGAGCGGAACTTATGGGCGTGGAAATAGTTCATTCCACAGGGCACAATCTTCAAGCCACAATCTGGATTATCCGCCAACGTACCAAGAGCCATCAAAGCAACACCAGCTAAGCAAGGTTAGACAAAGGACAAGGTTCGCAGGGTTAAATCAATAGAAATACCTTTTAACGGAAGCAAGTTTGTACGATCATGACTACCACCCTCGGGGAAAATACCAACACATCCTCCAGCATTGAGTCTAGCAAATACTGCTTCATACACAGCTGTTTGGTCCACATGAGGGGACACCTTGAATTTGGAGCCCTTGAATTTGGGGTCCGTATCTGACGCATCCCCAATGAGTTGCCCATCATCCGTAATGTCTTTCCTCCCGGTGAGCTGATAGAGGGGGTCCTTAGCTTTGAACGGCTTCTTTAGGATTAACTCTGCCGGCCCGCGGATTTCAGCGATAGTCGCACTATGTGAAGTACCATTGATGGTAGGGAGAGCTATTGTCCCGTCCTTCTCAAAACCTACCCCTTCAAAATCGGTATCTACTCCGCGAATCAAAGTGGGTTGGTTGATAGGATCGGGCATATAAATTGTGCCCTGGCCCGGTTTCATATTGTCCATTGCTCTGGCAACAGGTACAGTACCTATAGACCTGGCCAACAAGCCGATGAATTTGCGACGGAACGATTTTTCTGCGATGAGCCATGAAATTCGGCGGCGAGCTTCACTGCGCATTACACGCATCAGGATCAACGAATCCACAAACTAATGGTGCCAGATAATTAGCCAGCTTGCACACCGCAGACTAAAGCGGCATCGACCAGACAGTCCTACCTGATTCGCATGAGGAGCTGCAACTAAGATCATTGGGCCTTTTCTAGGTATTTTCCAGGAGCCGCGCGGATGTACCTCCCGAAAGAAGAGGTCTACGAGAACGGAAAAAAGCCATAGAACCAGGTCATACAGCCACCCGATCAACGGTGGAATATACGGTTGCTTGGCCATGATGCCGTTCGAGGGTTTGGTGGTGATCCTATCTGCTGAGAGGAAAGGCTAGTACCCCGGTTGGCTAGAAGCAAAGGTCAGGTAGGTAGTTATAGCTCAGTGGTGTTATTCTTTGACAAGATGACGAGCGCGCGTGATTGCGATCGAGCGAGACATGAACTGCTACCAGCCTGTCTGTGATGCAAACACAGTGAAGTTAGCTTTCAAGAGATCATCAGCAATGGAGAGGCCGAATGTCTACCTGGGGTTTTCACACAGTGTAACGAACCCTTCCGGACTGATTGCGCAGATTGTGTCAAGTCTGTTCATGTGTCCAGAAAGCACATGTTGGGGTGGGAAGAAAAGTTGAGAGTTCAACCAGAGCCATGTGACAGAGGCCTTGGCTCCATGGATGACATGGAACTGGAGTACTACGGAGAGTACTAGTAAATGCTGGGTGGGGGTGGAAAAAAATGAGGTAAACCCATTGTAATTTAAACGGTCCGACCGCAACTCCAGTTAAATGTCAGAACAGTAAAGCTACAGGAAAGTTTATGTCATTTCCGCGTCGCAGGTTCTAGAACCACGTACCATTTGACGGGTTGACTTGTACATGTACCAGGTCACACCACAGCAATATATCCCGAATGTCACCTATAGGAGATCAGGGAATTACTAGTAGCGCATAAAGACGCTGCACCGGTTGTAGAAGGTGAGGATCTGTTATGAGTATTAGCGGAATCTATACATAACCACGGAACATGAGTCGACCTACCGGAATTTGTGGGGTAAGGGTCGAGGAACCTCAATCTGGTTTATTCTCAAAAAAAAGCACTTCATTACTCGGTCGCAGGAGTATTCGGAGTATCTAAGTAGTAGAAGTGGTAAAGTACATACTAGTATTATGCCCCGAATCTTTTCTTTTCCTTTATTTGTCCTTTGTTCGGGACTTCGGGTTGAAACAATACTTCCATAATAGCCTACCGTAGCTACCTTAGCTTCTTCGGTACCTCGAGTCAGGAGTCCATCTGTACAGTCATCAAGCCTAGAACCTTCTGATCTCCAGTTCCGTCCAATTGTAAATAATTACATACGTACTCAAAAGGTAGAATACATCTCCGTTGATAACCTCAGGTCCAAACTTCGGTAACATAATATCCATGGAAGGTAGGCTAGAAAGAGTAGATAGGTAGTCATGACCGGATCGTAGACTGTTCTAATCAGATTGACGATGAGAATGGGCATTAGGTATTATGGGGTATATCACAAGGTATTCAAGTGAGATCTAATCTGTGTCTTAGAATTGCATGACAGATTTCCATAGTAACTATTGTAAATAGTTCTGGGATACTAAGTATGATCATTGATGCTATGGTCTTAGGTTCCGAGAGCCTCTTCCATCTCCTGTTTTTTTTTCCCCTGGGTTTCTCCACCTGACATCAGCCCCGCGGAGAAAAAAGTGACCCCAACTCTTTTTCTCGTCCTTATCACCGTCACTAGTATCACTACCCCCGAGTCTAGAGTAGATTATACTGAACGGACTAGCTTTGAATTTTGTTTTTGTTTTTTTTTTTCATTTTTTGCTATCACCCCAAACAGACGACGACGTCTGGCGATCCACTTTCCATTCCTACATACATCCACCGCTCCAGGTTGCAGCGTGGCGATTGCCTACGTGACGCGGGTCTAATCCATTATCCACCTCCCAGTACCTGAGTTGATATACCCTTACGAATTGCTAGGGTCTAATACGGCTTGACTACCTATACCCACTAGTGTCATCTTCCTGGTCTATTTTTCTTTTCTTTTCTTTTCTTTTCTTTTTTTTATCAATCAGTGTTGAACAGGCCGCATCGACCAACATTTCTCCCTTTGCCGATTCAAAGTTTCAACGATATCAATTGACAAGATATTTTGTCTTCACTACCCTAGCCTATAACTGCAGGGCACTAGCTCTCAACCGATATCAATCAGAATCGGTGGCGATCAGTCTCCTACACTTTGCACGATATTCTGTGGTTAAGGCTACTGGTCACATACTGGAATTGCTAACGGAACGGATTGGGTAAAGATGTCGATCAAGTATGTGAATGACCCCTCACAACTCCAACTTTCATAAGTCTTCGTCATTGTTGGTATATACTTCGCACTCCCAGATATTCTTGACCTCCGAGCATGTATATGGCATGACCCTATACAAATTCATTTTTCTTGATCTCTTCCCACTTGGCTTCAGCCCCCACTTTTTTAGTCTTTACGGGCAATTGTCCCTATATCGTTTCTGCCCAATTTGGAGAGGTGAAGGAATAAGATAAGATATGGGATTGATTCTAACCTACTCTGTCGAGCAGCTGGGTGATGCTACATGAGCATGAAGGCTTTGTCCGTCTTCCTCATGAGGATTTGATATATACGTCCCCACCGCGCACTTGCCTTTCTCTGAAACCACTCGACTCATATAAAGGCAAGGATGCAATATCATTGCAAAGTGATTCAGGCCGAATTTATCTTACGAATCATCGGGTACTTTCCCCTCATATCGGTTTCGCTTTGGACATGGTTTTTGGGTGACCTCTTGCATATCTTGACCTGAGCTTACAGAGTAAATTCATTTTAGGTCGTATATATACCTGCTAAGAAGTCCAATGACTTCCAATCATTCTCTGCACCTCTTCTTCACATGCATGATACTCATGTATCAGCCCCCCTTTTTGGTGCAAATGTGTGGCAGTCTCTTGTCCAGCCGGTACCAGGTGGAGGGATACCCTCGTCATTGCCCGCATTACTGTTGAAGGTGACTTTCAAGGAGGGAGGCGCGTTCGATTATCATAACAAATTCGAAGAGATCAAAGAACGCCTACGAGTGGCTCTTGAGAATACTCGGCAAAGTAGCCGAGGTGTTGGGAATGTCGATATGTCTACTGTTCATCTGGACCAATTGCCCGCTTACTCCGGCCCAGTACATGATTCGACTGGCGCTAACCATGACAATCAGCATTCTCCATTAAACTCTCAGGACAGACGTGCTACTTCAGAATCGTCTCCAATGGGACCGCCGCCAGGCTACGAAGAAGTTCAGCAGCAGAGTGTCGCTGATGAGCTCGAAGAAAGGTTACGTCGTGCTAGCTGAGAAATATATTAATCCCTGGGCCTAAATAGACGCATTTTTGCTTCGATATATCTCATCCTTCTTTTCTCTTTCAATGAATCATAATGACTATCGACAACCCGTTCTTGTACAGTACACCTGATTGCTAAAGGCCCAATCTGGTACCTAGTGTGTTCAAACACCATTGACTTTTCTGTTTTTTCTTTTCTTTTCTTTTTCCTGACCAGGATCGGAGAGCCTATTCTAAAGACATATATTAGCGAATATACAATTTTAGTCATTTGTAGCAACTAGAAAGGTTCAGTATCAGATTGTTATTTCTTAAAAAATAGGATTACTACATTGGTCAATCCCCTACCGAAGCGTCGGCCAATCACGTGTGCGATAATTGAACATTCGCCGGCGGCCGGACTGTTCCGATTTTCCTGGACGGCAGAGCCAAAGCTTCGTAAAACCATCAACCTCATCAACCTCGCTCGTCGCTGCCGCTTGCACCCCCCACATTTTGGAAACCCGGCCCTCCAATCCCCTCAATTGATACTTCCACGCAGATCAAAATGGGTATCTCCGACTTTTTCTCCGACATCATCTCCTCCTTCAGCCTCCCCGAGGCCCAGGCTGAGGCTCCCGCTGAGAACGTTGAGCAGTCCAGCAGTCAGGAGACCGAGACCGAGGAGAAGCCTGCTGTGACCGAAGAGTCGAGCGAAGAGACCGCCGAGAAGACTGAGGAGTCCGCCGAGGAGACTCCTGAGGAGCCTGCCGAGGAGGAGCCCGAGCAGGAGGAGGAGGAAGAAGAGGAAGAGGAAGAGGAAGAAGAAGAGGAGCCTGAGGACATCAAGCCCCAGCTCGAGGAGGGTGAGTCGCTTGTTTGGATTAGATCTCGCGTCTTCATCTTCGCATTGTTAGATTGTCATGTTGCGCGGCGATGTCACGATTCGGCCAACACACGCCTGATCTCCATTTGTCCGCACTGCACATGCCATTGACACAAACCCATCTTTTGTCATCCTAATCTCACGTCTCATATGTGCGGTGACTAACTTTGACGGTATTAGAATGTGCCAACTCCGCTCAGTGCGCCCCATACAAGCACCACTTCGATGAGTGCGTCGAGCGTGTCACTCAGCAGCAGGAGGACGCCGACTACAAGGGCCCCAAGGAGGACTGCGTTGAGGAGTGTAAGTGCCTTCTTCTCTATTCTCTATTACTTTGGGACTTTTACTCTGGCGGATGTGCCAACCATACATGTCCACGCATCGAATGCCTCAAAAGTAATCATTATAACGAAACTGACATCCCCCGCTCCAGTCTTCCACCTTGCCCACTGCGCTTCCGAGTGCGCCGCTCCCAAGCTCTGGAAGTCCCTCAAATAAGCGTCTCGCCCCGGGACAATTCCCGCCACGTTTCTCTTATGGTTCAATGACAACGAGTTTAACGATGGCGCATCATGTATGGACCATCCGGATGAGATACGAAGGGGGAGCTGTGGAGGGAACTCACAGAATACAAAACGTCATGGCGGCTGGCTGTTTCCGCTTGTCGGCCTCAAGTGTCTCGCATAGAATGGGAATAGACTCCTCTCCAATGTGGGATTTGTGTTAAGCGGAGAATGGGGGAATGACATCCTTCGCTGTGTATGTACAGATAGCTGGGTAATTGCATGTTTGTGAACTGTGCTTCTTAATTTTCCTTGTGTTTAGAACGAATGGCATTTGTCTCTTAGACTGCTACTGCTGCTACCTTCGGTTTCCACTGGGCTTTGTCAGAAACGGGCTCGCACAAGGTTTATATCACGCGTACTCTTTCTCGTTGAGGCCCTCAAACCCTAGGCCATATACATGACAATTATATACACATCTCCTAAGTCCAAACGACAACAACCGCTATAACAAAAAATGCCTGGTTTAACCCAGGAAGCTCCTTCCTGCTAACTATTGTTTTTTGGACCAAAACTTAAAACTAAACTTCGACTCGGTCTCAGGTGCAGGGGTATCATTCCCCGCAAGACCGGTATCAGTATACTCACGACCCTCCAGATCAACCCCTCTATCCACATCCAATCTTCGACGTCTGACATTTCTCCCAAACAGTCCAATCGAGACCGGAAACGGCACCGCAACACAAGCAATAACCGCCGAGAAGATCAGCGCATTTCTCATGTTCTCCGGCGGGTCAGCGTCACGGCCTGCCTTGAGTGCATCCTGGGCTAGAATGAAGACGGCCCCGAGGAGCTGACCGCCCGTCCAGCAGATTGTGCTCCCGATCTCGGGGGAGAACGGATACGTGATCTCAACGAGATACTCCAGGACGACGGGGAGGAGGGCGAAGGAGGAGGCACCAAGAAGGGCGCAGACGACGTAGGCCGGGGCGATGCCCGCCGGGCTGGATGGGGCGAAGATCAGACCGATGTAGCAGGCTCCTACAATGGGGACTAGGATGCGGATGGTGACCAGGTAGTGTTTCCAGCGGTCTGTGATTGGGGAGACGATGGCGGAGCTGATTAGACCGACGATGATGAGGACGCCGCCTGCGATCCCGGCTTCGGTTTCAGTGAATGCATAGGGGGCGAGGATCTGGTTGAGGAGGGAGGAGACGCTGTTGAAGAAGCCGACATAGACTGAGAAGGGGATGAGGATGAGCCAGAACTCTAGCGTCTTGAAAAGTTGGGCTATTGCTGGGAGGAGAGGCGTGCGGGTTGTTGCTGAGGATGCACTGGGTGGTGTCGGGGGTTTTGCTGGGAGAATAAAGGAGGGAATGGCGGCGATTGTTGCCTGTAATTTTTACATTGGGCCTTGTTAGAAGAAAGGAGGACATTCAATGATAGGTTTGGTGTTTTCGTCTTTCTTCTTCTCCATTGGGAGTACACTTACAATGACGGAGATCCACAGAACCATATCGGGAACCTCGCTGGGCTTCGTCGCCCAGAAGGAATCGATTAGCTGGCCCAGAGCTGCTCCCAATGGATTGGCTAATGTGGCTACGGCCGTGGCACTGGTGCGCCCTTGGTCCGAGAACCATAGGTCGCTGTACCGTGTGGGAGCGCTGAGACAGAACGGCTGAGCCAAACCGATAAGGATCTGGCCGAACATGGCAACACCAAACATGCCTCCACGGGCTTTGGTGCCTGCATATCGAATCCAATTTCCTACCAACAGGAGGGTGGAAGTGATGATAATGGCTGGTTTGGGGCCACCTTTATTGAGCGTGAAAATGACGACACTGGCATGCATGGTACATATCGTCAGTTGCATGTCACGGTGGAATACGAATGTAGGAAGACGCACGGGCTAGCAGCACAGAAGGCAAACAGATATCCTGTACTCATCCAATTGATTGCGCTTTCGGAGACGCCAAAATGCTGAGAGGCAGTGGTGGATATGGCGGAGAAGGTTAACCACTGTGATATGAGATTTTAGTCCATGGCGCTGCTTCTTCTTATGCAAAGGCTACGGTGTAATCGCACTGGTGATCACGAGATTGGGGATCACATACATCCCAGCTGACCACAATGTTCAATAACACCAACTGGGCCAGTCCCAAGAAGCGACGCTTGTAGACCTTATAGCCAGGCCCCGAGGGTGGGAAATCCGATGGAGTTGAGGTATGGTGTGCATCTTGTGATTTGGAGGCCATGATGGGAAAGGCTAGTCGGTTCTATTATACATAATTCCTCTATAAGATGGAAGAAAGTGGTCCTTCACAATCAGATATACGTCGGTATTCTTAAAGAACCGGAGGGCGCCGTTGCGAATGACCCGACAGGGGTTACAGCGCACATGGGGCATGATTCAACATTAGTCAAAAGTACCCCAGAGATGGAAGAACCTAGGTTTAGTCTCTGAGCTAGGGCACTGAGAACAATCGTATCAAGCCAGCCTCGCCCATTATTGGGGCTCAATCAGCCCGAGGCTTGAGAAGCGAAGACCGAATGCGGGGTTTGAGCATTCGTTTAAATTAACGAAGCCCGATAATTGGGTGCAGATACTAGCAGAGTACATTGCAGGAGCTGACAAGCGAGAATTCAATGTAACCTTTTGCTTGTCTATCTCTCGTCAGGTGAATCTCCATCACATGATGAGGGAGCATCTGATCTGTGGATGGATTTGGATTGGAGTGGATTTTCCCCGTATGGAAAGGAAAGTTGAACCAGTGAACGAGCTGGAGCATTTCTCCCCAGGTTTGGAGATGGTCCCAGGCACTTAATGTATGGCCGTCCAATCATCATCCCGTATCGCCAGTCGGATTTTAATTGCACTGAGTGTTTCACAATCCATGGCTCATCACAGATCAATTTCCGAAGGACTATTTTAAGCCTTCCCAATCCGAAGATCTTTCTATCGAGCAAAGTCTCAGAAAATATTAACAACCACCTTCCAGACGGTACTGACTGACCTACAGCGAACCCAACATGCCTCCAACGGACATTATACATCACTTTCTGGGAATCAGGGTTGCAGGAGGGCACGGAAGATCAATCTGATTGCTCGGAGACCTGCGCGGTCTCTATCAACTTTCGATTTGATGGTGGTGACAAGAATTGTGCCGGGTTTACCTTTCTCACACCCATTCAGAATATTCTAATGAAAATTGCAAGAAAATAAGAGAAAGAAAAAGACAGGTTTGTATATCATTGCTATCATCCATGCTCTCTCCAGTGCCGGTGGTGGTTGAAATGCGATCATTATCATCACTTCTCTGTAATTTTGTTTTTCTAATATTACAACTCCAATAATTTCTTCATGGTCCATCCATGTCCAATGCTGACATACATTGCATTGGATCTATCGAAATTGCTTTTTGGTTTCCCCCTTCTTCTTTTCTTGCCTTCGCTAGTGGCGCTGAAGATTTAAAAAGTGTCCTATAATGGTTCGTGTCCACTGGCTGGGTGGCTGAGCATCGACACTCTTTACGGAGTAGTTTGCAGATCGTCTCGACTCCATCCTCGCTTTCAACTTTGTGTCTCCCCCAACCGTCTTTCCTTTCCTCCCTTTATTACTCCGCCGGTTCGTCTTGTTTTTATTTCTGTCCTTGCTCCTGTCCCTCCTTTAACTGGAAACTCTGTTTCACTTCGCCTCCCTCTACCGCGTGTCTGAATCTCGGCCACCTCCTGTCACAATAAACACGGAGTGCCCCCTTCAGGATGTATACTGTCTAGGACTCTTTCTTGCGACGACCTTCGATCACTAGTCCATCCCGCATAATTTCCCTCGCCGATTTATCTGCATACTTGTATCCACAATGAGTGGTTTCGACCTACGATCCAGTCAATCGTCCTATGGCGATCCAAGACATTTTTCCGGTGCCTCCTTTGGCGCTCCACAACCTCCCCCAACGAAGGTTCTCATGGACGGATACCATGGCGCTCCCAACCTGAAAAATGTGGAAACTCCGCGCTATAATCCAGTAAGTGGTTCTTAAAGCCCCCATGTCAAGTCCTCCATTTACCGACGCCGTCGCTCGCCCATAGTTGAACACAACGCATCCAAGAAGTTCGGCTTTACTGAACGGCAATGATCCCGTGACGATGTATTTGTTGACCGAAACCGCTATGGGCGACAGCGTGCATTATGAGGTCCTGTCTCTGGAGGAGGTTGAAGGCCTGAAGAAAGAGTCTAAGTTCCTTTCGGGTCGCTTGGAGGCTGCCAAACGGAAATTGGCTTTGGAGACGAAACTTCGCGATGCAGCCATGTCCCTCAGCCGGCTATATAATTCAAAGAGCGCCAGGTCGAGCGAGGAATATGATGTGGGAGGTTCTCCGAAATCCAACCGGAGTCGCAGGAGCATGTTCGGTCGCAATGGCGCTTCAAGTACGCTCGACAAAACGGATGGGGAGTTAGCAGTGAGCACGCGGAAGTGCGAGGAGCTTTCGCAGGAAGTCTGGAACCTGGAGAGCAGAGTTCAGGTGATTCAAAAACGATTACTGGAGCATACTGCTGGCGTCCTACAGATGACACATAAAGGGTTAAAGAAATATCCGAAGAACAATGTGCCCAATACCCCTGAGAGCCTCTCCAGCCATAACCCCCGTGGTAGCATCGACGACTTCGACGATAGGAGCCTATACAAAACGTCAGATCATCTGAATGAGCTCAGCGGGCATGGGCCTCCAGGGCCAGATCCTTTGGCCCATTTGAGTCAACCGGCAGTCGGCCTCGATACAATCCAAAATACCGAGAAAAAACTGGAGATGCTAAGTGGGCAGATGCATGACATGATTCTACAGTCCAATCCCAACAGTGACTTCGCCCCGGTTCCACAACTCTCGGCAGAGGGATCCATGCTCAACCCTACCGCAACTATTGAAGCTTACATGGCATACATTGAAAACGGGCTCGGTGCACTCGCAACTCACTCTAATAGCACCGCCGCTACCAGAAGTATGGACAACGGGAGCGATCAACAGTTAGCGGAGGTCAACTCTCGACTATACCAGATTGTGAACGAGTCGGGCTTGCCGCGCTCGCGGACCCTTCCACCACCACCTGCTGTATCTAATGGAGGTCTTGAGGAACACCTTTCATACCTGAACGAGGGGATCGACGGCCTCCATGAGCGCTTGGGAGGGCTGCTTGAGCAGAAGGGCATCCTTACTACTCAAATTCAACAGCAGCGGGAGCTCAACTCGAAATCAGACGCGGAAAGGGATGCGCATATTGCCGACCTGGTCGAGCAGTTGGCTCGTGTGCGTAAGGAGCTCGACTTGGCGGAGCGAGAAGGGGAACAGTCCAAAGATGTGCTGGAACACACGATGGAGCAACTGGAGGCTGCACGCCGGGAATTGTCAGATCAACAACACCGGGCCATCCCAGAAGACAATTCGGAGGCCATCGCATCTGAAAAAGAAGCTCGCACGCGTGCAGATGCCGAGGTGTCTCGTCTGCAAACCGTCGTGAAAGAGCTTCAACAGGAGAAAGATGCCCTTGCTGAAGCTCATGAGGCACGTCTTCGCGCTGAAACTGAGATTACCCAGTTGCAAGCGGTCGTACACGAACACCAGCGCGAGAAAGATGCACACAACGAAACCCAGGAAGCACATCGTCACGCGGAAAGTGAAATTTCTCGTTTGAAGAATGTTGTGCAAGAGCTCCAGCATGAAAAAGATGCTTATGCCGAAGCCCACGAAGCGCGTCTTCGTGCAGAGGCTGAAGTTGCTCGCTTGCAGCCTGCCATCCAAGCGCACCAGCGCGAGAAAGATGCCCACGCTGAGACTCATGAAGCACGCCTTCTCGCTGAAGCTGAAATCACCCGCTTGCAGGCTATCATGCAAGAACTTCAACAAGAAAATGCGACTCTCGCGGAAGCCCATGAAGCACGCGTCCGTGCCGAGACAGAAGTTGCCCGCTTAGAATCTCAACTCGAACAGATTCGATCCGAGTCCAACGGCCACACAGAGCAACTGTCTGCGGTACGCTCCGAAGCAGATGGTGAGATCGCGCGCTTACAAGCTGTGATCGATCAACTTCGTGGCGAGGTTGATGTAAAGACAGAGGAGGTCGCGGAATCCCGTGAGCGATCAGCAAAACAGATCTCGAGTCTTGAGGAGAGTATCCAGCAAATCCGTACTGAGACTGACGCACGGCTGAAGGAGGCCACGGACTCGCGCACACAGGCTGAGGATGAAATTACTCGGTTGCAAACCTTGATAGAACAAATACGCTCCGACGTGGAGTCTCAGCTCGGCGAGGCAGCCAAGGCTCGGGCAGACGCTGAGGAGAATGCGGCACGCTTGCAAGCGGAATTAACCGAGCTCGAAGGCGAAGTTGTGAGGGTTCGAACTGAACTTACAATGGCCCAGGCTGAGCTCGATGGTGCTTATGGTAGCCGGTCTCAACGGGCAGCCGCTGTCGACCCTGCCCTTCAAAAGGAGCTCGAGGTGTTGACCACCCGTAATATCGAGCTGGCGCAGGAGTTGGCCACTTTCAAGGCCGGTAAGCCTGCAAACAGCGACACACAGCGACGCGTAGAGACATTGGAGAAGGAGCTTCGCGAGACGATTGATGACTATGAAGTCATGACCAAAGCTAGTATCGAATTTGAGAAAGAACGCGAGAAGTTTGAGAGCCTCATTGACGCGCTTCGGGATCGTTGTGAGCAACTGGAGACGCAATTGAATGAAGAGCGGATCACCTGGATGGGCATGCACTCAGCGTCAATGGGACGAGATGGAACCACATATGAGACGACATCAACCATGGTGCTGAAGAACGAATTCAAGAAGATGATGCGTGACACGCGGACTGAGAATATGAAGATACTGAAGGTGAGTACACCGTTATCCTTTCTCTAGCAAGGTTCTCGGGTTGACTTGAGTACAGGCGGAGCAAGAAGAACGCCGAAGGCTGGAGGCTTTGCTCAGGAATCTGAAAAAGGAGCAAGCCAGCAAAGCTGATCCGAATCAGTCCGTCACGGCTTTATGACGATGATGATATCCTAAACTTCTCCTTGTTAATCCTCAAGCCACCCGATTTTGGTTGAGGTCACTTCATCTTGCTGATATTCTCTTCATCGTACATATTAATGTCTATTTATTCTAAGTATATATTGGACCGTTTATGATCCCTCATGTTGTTTATATTCTAAGGGGCTTGTTAAATGTATTTCTACTATTCGAATGGACTTGGTGACTATCTTATAATTAATCGCAATTCTGTGATTTTGTCAGAAGCACACATACTTGCCACTAATGTTTGGAGCGATAATTTCGGCTTACCTCTATCAGTCCACCAAAGGTAGTTCTTTCCCTCTAATTCACTTCAGTGCTGCTCTTTCTCGATTGGATTCCTAGCCAGGCTGGAAGGTACGGTGACATTCCAAATCCCGTTCTCACAAGTCAATCTGTGTCTTTCGTTGACTACACTTCGACTGATCCTATGCCCGTTCTCAGATCTGTGATGCCTCAGAATGGATCTGCGATGTCGCTCTCCTTTAACCACCCCGGACTCTGTCCCGCAGCAGAACAGAGCGACATCCCACCCAGCCTCGACCAGAGAGTCATCTGGGTCGAGTCCAAGCGATGCAAGCTCGATATACAATGCCGCAAGGGCAAGCTCGGGGTTGGAAGACCTTGTGCCTAGGTCGAGTTGTACCCTGAATAGCAGAATGGCAGCAAACATGGCAATGTTTGTCGCTCCCACGTCCGAGTACATGGCAGATAATCCATCAAAGCCAAATACATCGGAATGCCATATACTGTCGCAAAAAATGACGGACAACGAGTAAACGTGCCGACTCCAGAGGAGTCGCGAGAAGTTGACCGGTTCGACCAACGGCGACACCGCAAAACGGCGAGTGTCAACGATGCAGATGCAAAAGTGAAAGCTTCCAGATGGCTGGGAAGTATAGCGTCCCCTGCGAGTCCTGTTCTACCCACGTACCCACCACCAGTAAGGATGCCCACACCTCCGGGACTTCCATCTTTCGGCAGCGAAGAGGCAGTCCGTTGCTCTGCGCGATTACCTGTCCATTCAGCACCGAGCAATGGGCAATCCCAGCAACGTGGCCGTTGTAGTAACGCTGCTGATGGTAATAGAGTCGAATCCTACGGAGAGTCACTTCGAAGATTCTTTGGTATCTCTTCACCCTCTGCCTTTCGATCTACTGGGCGAGAATGCACTGTTGTGAGGGCAGTTGATAACACTGTGGTCCAAGGGCGCTTTCCCCATAGGCATAGTGCCCATGGAGTCGGTGCGAATGGTAGATTACACGACCATCCATTCCATCGGAGGAACCTTTCTATGGCTCAGTGTGGTGGCATTGACGAGGGTGGCGGCGCCGCCGTTCAGACTAGACCATCAGACACAGAGCACTGTTCCCATATCAAGCGGCAGAACTCAATTCACCCAGGAAACCACTTATCAGTTCCTCGTCCACAACATATATCTAGCAGTAACTCACCCGGGCCAAGCTGCTCGGTGACCACTCAATCAGCAACAACCTCGAATCCCGCGGATGGACGCGCCTTAGAGCCAGGGGCTAGGAGGACTCTGGTGATGGACATGTCCGCTATACTAGCTACTGAACCCTCTGGTTGCTCCCTCACACAAACACGATCAACAGCGGAACCTTCTATCCACGAAGGATGCGTCACGCTTGATGGCCAACACGGCCGTTGGTTACAGGCCTCAAACATTGTTAACTATTATTTTTGCTGCTGTGTGGGAGCCAGGAATGAGCAGGATACTATTGTATATGTGAACACTGCTTCTAATGACACATATGCTACTGCAAGGAGCCAGGTCTCGGACGACAGCGCGGCTCCTTCGCATGTAAAGAAAGGTGCGGTGCAGGAGTTTGGGCGTTACTGCTCGAACATGTGGACGTCGTTTCGAGCTTTTATCTCCTCTCGTAATTATGGATCCTCCACATGGTTAGAACAGACCCAGGAATCTCTTTAACCGCTGTCACGATTTGCGGTTTTGGATATCAGGCGTTGTATGAATCACATGGTTCACTCGGGAATCTTTTTTCACTGCCATGAAAGATCTTGCGGATATTGGATTATGCTGGTCTGTATTCATCAGGATCCACTATTGTTACTCTTCTTCAAGTAACCCTTTAGAGAGCTGTGGTTGATAAGGTTCATTCTATGAAAGAAAAGGAGGCTTCTACGCCACCTTTCTACTATATTCTTAACTAAGAGATCCATGGCTTGACGGCTGATCATACGAGTTTCCATATCTGATACTGCAACGACATGAACCAGTCAACTCCGTTACTCCTCAATGCAATAATGCTCGGAAACGATAGACGTTAGAGAATAAACCATAAGTTCAAAGACATTCCATATGACGCCCATGATGAGTTCAGAAAGTTTCCAAAGAGATCGTAGGCCCTAATATTCACATGCAATAATGACCATCGACAACAATATCCAATTGGGCTAAATAGAGACCAAGAAGAATGGGAGACGAAGGAGAAGGGATGCTAATATAGAATGGAGAATGAAAGCCACAAGACCGACGTCATGTCGTTAACGGTATATGCAGAAGTCCGGGGGGGAAAAACGAAGTAAATTATTAAAGCCCCGTAAAGAACTGAGAAGCCTCTTTTATCTCTTCGTCGTCGTCCGCAAAGTCCCATACCACTATCCTTGGGTCCTGGGTGGCACAGACGATTTTCCGCGCATCGAATTGGACCTTGAAGACCCTGGAGGATGGCGGCGGATTGTTGTCGTTATTGTTATTGTTATTGTTATTATTCCCACGGGCTTGTTGGTTCCGCGCTGCGTGGTGATGGTGATGTTGGTGCGCCGCTCCTGGAGCCTGCACAACTGGTAGGTGCTGTTGAAGCTGAGGACGGTTTGTTGCTGGGCCGGCAGCCGGGTTGGTAGGCCGATTTCTCTGAGCCTGCTGGGCAAAGGCGTTCCGTGGACCATGAGGAGGAGGAATTTCATCATCAGTATCCTCTCCGTTGATTTGCTTCAAAGTCTTCACGTGAGACAGTGGTTGGCCGACAACCCAGGCGCCATCTCTGTCCTTCTTCCAGACAAGCACTAATTCGTCATAGGAACCCGAAACAATCCTAGCCCATTTACTTCCGCCTCCTCCCGGTGGGATATGAGCACCCAAAGCCTTAATGTCCTTTGGGTTTCTGGAACCGGCCGTGTTCTGGCGGTGGCCGGCACGTCTGAGAGCCCTTGGACCATAGTCTACAGCTTCGTCGGAGCGCCGAGCATCGAGGAACTCGTTATCAACGGCCAGAGCTTCCAACTTCATAGCCTCTTCGGCTCCTGGTGGGTCACCAAAGCCGGCTTGGACGGTCCTTACTAAGTCGGCGTGACCAGTTAAACAAGCAACCTCCGCGCCCGAGCTGTGATCGAAAATACGAACGGAGTCATCATTGCTTCCGCTGATGATACGCCGGCCATCAAACTGAACGCATGCGATACCTTTGTCGTGGCCCACAAGGGTCTTCTTGCAGACACCGCTCCGGATGTTCCAGATCTTGATTAACCGGTCACCTGAGGCGGAAATAATCTCATCTTCGCTTATCTGGATAGCATTAACTGCAGCCCCATGCCCTGCGATTGTCATCAAGAGAGAGTACGGAGCAAGGTTGCGTATGTGACGCTTGGCCAGCTCGGTTTCTGTAATAGGGGAAGGAAGTTCGTTTATATCAACAATGTGCGCTGGAAATATAGACCCAGCCCCATGATGGACGACAGGATAGTCCTTGTCACCGGGCATGAGCTCACGCCGATTCCAAACCTTTATCAGCCTATCTTTGGAACATGTGACAAGATAACGCTCATCAAATTTGAGGTTTAACACGGAGTCCTGATGAGCCGGTGCAATCTCTTTGAGTTTCTCACCGGTGGAAAACCGCCACAAAATGACGCTCTTGTCGCTGCTCCCAGTCATAATAATGTCTTCAGAAGGTCGGGGATCGAATTGGAGACAGAGCACCGATTTGGAGTGGCCCACAAGAGGACGATAGCGCAGTCTCTGTGTATCAATATTCCAAACTCGGACAGTCCTATCTCGACTACCACTCACCAGCAATTTCCCCAAAATTGGATTGAATAAATACATTCTTGGTGGCACTCCGCCAAGTGCTCAGGGTGGGGAATCTGGAATTTCGTAAGGCGACCTCGATTCCAATTCTCTTCCAACCGTCTACGTTGCTTATAGAGATGAAGCCAGTTAATTCTCGCACCACCGTTAGGCATTCGTAGCAAAATAGATGATTTTGGGGCCGAGTGAGCTGATGAGGACGTGGGTCCATGCGCGGTGCGAGAGAGGTCTGTCTGAGACCCTCGAATGTTGTTCGAGTCTAACTGGTGCCCAGAGGCAGTTGACTCGCTCTGGTCATTTGCGACATCACTCATGAGATGATCACCCTCAGTGTCGGCCTCCGCAGACGTTTGTTGTCCATCTTGCCGCCCGATTATGTAACTGCCCACATATCCTGTTGTTCGCGAGTCTAACCAGCTTGGAGGTACTCGTTTCTTATTCTTCGGTTCTCCGACATCTGTATCGGCGTTCCTTAATCGGGATTTACGAAGAGAAGGGGACGACAGTTTGGATTGCCTTTCCTCGAATGAACGGATCGCCTCGATATCGACGCGCCAGCCTTCATCGATGTATTTTCCTCGCCACAGACCAGAGTCAATTATACGGCCCTGCCAGGCGCGAGATGCCAATGAAGCTGTCAAGAGAGTCTTAGGATCAAGGTAGGAGAAGATCTCGGAGGTGATCTCGGGAGGGAGTTTGACAACGGGATCCATGTGCAACACAGGCGCAAGGCGGTCGACAAGCGCGGCCACGGTAGAAGTGGATAGTGTGCGTAATAAGCTGTAGGCAATCTCTATACATGATGAACTGTAAGCATAGATACCCACAAACAAGAGGCAGAAGGCATCAGCCTCGCCGTCCAGACACGCGAACGGCGCTGGCTGGCGGGAAAGTTCAACGCACCAGCCCTATCTTCTTCGCTATTAGCTAGAAGCCAATCCGGGAGAGGCATCCCATCATCCGAGGGCGGCTCCGCAAGTTCCTTGTCCACCTGGCTTCTGGTCTCGTCTGAGTAACCCTCGTCCAGTCTGTAAGGTGCAGATATTGAGGGGGCGGCGAGGTCGGGGGAATAATTGGCGGCGGTGGTCTCTCCAGCCATGAGTTCTTTCGTCACTGTAACAAGAGGGTCGATATGCAGTAGTTAGATCCACCTTTTTTTCTTTCTTTTTTTTGCTGAACTAACACGGGAGGGATGGCCCAAGCCTCAGCTCAGTCGGCGCGCAGCTTAGCTGGTGTTGTTTGTCTTCTTACTTGGCAGCAAAACAGGCGAATATCGGATTGCCTGTGTCCCTGGAAGTAGGCCACTTCACGCTTTCAAGAACAAGCATGAACGAGATTTATATCGTAGCTCAGCATTGAAGGGCCTTAAAGAGGGTGATCGAACGCCATATTGAGGAGGGACTGTCGTCAGAGAGCGTTGGCGGTGGATTGATAGGTGACTTGACTATCGATACCCAACCGGGTTTAGTCAGACTTACACAGGTTATTGTTTGTTTCTTCCAAGTACGGTACGGGTCACGTCAGATTTTTAGTTTTCCTTCAGGACAGCCGGGGTAGTCTTTACCAAGACCCGGAAGGAAGCAAACATTACATACATACTTCAGCAAGATAATCTTCTACATTCGGTACCGCTGGACTGGATCTAGATCATCCAGGTAACCTCTCTGGCCAATATTATCCTGATTATAGATACACGTACTCCTTCAGGCTTTTCCTCCGGTGACATGCAGCGGTATCCCTTCAACACTGCAGCTACTTACGCCGAGGAACCTGAACCTGAACATATATATCATCGCTGAGCCTCTCAGAAACCGGACCAAGGGTTCAAGCATCCGGTAATACAACCTGCATGCTTTCTTGTAGCGGTGAGAACTTGCTGGAATTGAGGATGTAACCTTCATCGTTATCTTTGATGATACACTAATATATCCTAAACCCTCTCACAGGTCCAATTTTGCCGGCCATTGCTTGTTGGTCTTTAGCTGAGAGTTTGACTCGATTCCTTTGGTACCATTATCAACTGTCAAGAATGGTTCAAGAGTAATCTCCAAAAGGACCTAGATTTGGCACCTTCTTTCTCTCCACCGTTTCACATACCCTTGTGGATTGGTTGTTGGTTTTGTAGGAGCTATGGCGCAATCTCAATTTGATCCATAGCCGACGTAGAATTCCGATACGGAGCAGATCATCATTACTTGAAACAGCTAAGTTCCTTGAGACTGCCCCGTAGTGTGTATACCCTTTCCGGAGTTGCTGACGAGAGCATAGGGGTAATACTATTGTGTAGTATAGATGAAAGCAAGAAAGAATAGCAAGCAACGGTTACAATGTGCTTGTCCCAGGTTCCACCCGAGTTATCTGGAGAAACTCAAGGAATAGATAGATTGAACAGTTGTTCAACTTTGTCTGAGGAGCATCTGTCACGACCAACCTCATATCCTACTTTCTACTAATACTCACATCTGGCAGGTGACGGACGATGTCATTTCGGTTGCTCTTGCTTGCTGTATGTATATAGCCTGAGTAGATACGCTATTATGGTCTCAAAAGGGTAAACAACACCCGCAAACTGCTCTTTTAGCAGAGACCAGCCACTGTCAGAAGTGAAGAAGATCAATTTAGCTCCTAAGACAATATTCCGCGTCTTACTTCTGACAATACTCTAGCCCTAGGACTCAATTGGGTTCCATCGGTTTTACTGTTGTTTGTTGGCATTTTTGGTTTGGCGCTGAGTTTCCCTGTGGTTTGTACAGATTAGTCAATTGTACAAGGTACAGATGCTACTAACTTGTCACATGAATACTCTAGTTGGATCTGAAGATAATAGGTTAGGGCTGAACAAAAGATACAATCATTCAATTCAATTTAATTCTATTTATATTCCTTCATCTCGCCCCGACGCCCCCTTCCTTGCCCCATTCTGCAGGGGTTGATCAAGGAAGAT
>NW_015378199.1:0-67828 GCF_001204775.2 Aspergillus nomiae NRRL 13137 | reverse complement strand
TCTAAACTGACTTAAATTTCAGATACTATATATATTACGCTAGCGTGATCATTTTGAACAGTGTTGAGAGCTACCATGGAATGTTCCGATCCCGGGCCGACCAAACCTAGTCCGAGCTGTTAGGTACGCTATGATGTAGTACAAATCAGTATATCCACCCGATTCTCTTTCTTTTTTTGTCTGTTCCTGCTCATCGATCAACTTCATCCACACCTAATCATACCACACAATGGCATGGCTGAGTCGTTCCGACACTATGCCACAGGGTTCTCCCCCATCATCCCCTGCACTTTCAAGCTCTCATCAGTCCATACGCCCGAGAAGACCCAGTCTGGAGCCCGAGGGCGAGATCCTTTCTACCCGCGGTCAACGTCTAGCCAGTCTCATTCGCAGGCGTTCTTTCACCCAGAGCCTGAACCCTGGGAGGATAGCTTTCGGCATGATGAGCTGCCACCATGGGAACGGGCAAAGAAGTTAATTGGGGATGTCAAGTCCGTCTATAATTGGTATGTCATTGGCCATGGTCCATGAACATGTCTGCTTTTGTAGGGGGTGCTTGGAGGAAAACAGGATAGCTAATGGAAATATGGTCTCTAGGCAATTGTACTATAGAAACCCCGACTCGTTGAAAGGAATGGGGAAAAAGCTGTGGGTAACTCCTTTCTCTCAATTGAGACCACTAACCTAACATCCGCAGACGTGAATACTATGAGCGGAACAATGATCTCATCGCACAATACGTATACATTGACCGGCTACTTGACTCATCATTGCCGCATCGCCTCATCGGCGATTATCACCAAGGTCACGATGTCATACCGGAGATCAATTCCGAGAATTCTGGAAACGGCCACGTACCTGACAACAGCCTGTTTGCTGCTGCCGAAGGCAACGGAGAGCCACAACAAAAGCAAGACCGAATCAAACGGACGCCGCGCAACCTCTATCGGATCCCAGATGAGAGCACGCCACTTCTACCTCAGGACGGAAACGAAAGTGCCCCGTCCCTATCAGATGGCGGGCCGAAAGACGACGACTTCGTGGATAGCGGAGCCCGCATTGTCACCATTGCCATCTACGTGAACTTCATCGCCAACGTGGTCTTGCTAGCAGCGAAGATAGTCGTCATGTCCATGACAAACTCCCTGTCAGTTCTGGCCAGTTTGGTGGACGGCGCATTGGACTTTCTGAGCACTGCCATTGTCTGGGTGACGACGACCCTCATTCAGAAGGATGACCGCTATCAGTACCCTATCAGCAGGCGCCGATTGGAGCCCCTGAGCGTGTTGGTCTTCGCCGTCGTGATGATGACCTCCTTTGTCCAGGTGGCTATCACGTCCTTCACTCGGCTGATGTCCAACGATACAACCCTAGTCAACCTAACGATCCCTTCGATTGCGGTGATGGCTAGCACCGTAGTAGTGAAACTTGCATGCTGGTTCTGGTGTCGGCTAATCAAAAACTCGAGTGTCCAGGCCCTGGCACAAGACGCTGAAACGGACGTCGTGTTCAACTTGTTCAGTATTCTCTTCCCTCTGAGTAAGTGCAACCCACGCCCAAGATATTAGAAAAACGAACTAACCTTTCCTCCTCCAGTCGGCTCCTTCACCAAACTATGGTGGGTCGATCCGCTAGGCGGTCTCCTCCTTTCAGTATACATCATCTGGAACTGGGGCGGCACTGCAGGCGAGCACATCCGCCATCTCACAGGAGCGGCTGCATCTCCCATCGACCAGAGCGTCCTACTTTACATGACCATGCGGTTCTCGAAAGCCATCCTCAAGATCCAGAACCTGAGGGCATATTATGCCGGCGACCTCTTGAACGTCGAAGTAGACATCATCCTGGAAGGGAAGACCCGGCTGCGCGATGCCCACGACATCGGCGAGAGTCTGCAGTACATGATCGAGAGTGTGCCGACGGTCGACCGCGCCTTCGTGCACATGGATTATGATCCGTGGAACATCCCCACCCACCTGAACCAGCAGGCTCATTAGTTCATAGAAAACAGACTATAATACTAGTAATTCATAGAAGAAGACTTGCTGTGTATTCAATATTTACATAGTTACATAAATCGAAGCTGAGTCATCCCCACCATTAAGCCCCACGTGACTTCGCGTCCAGCGCGTCCAACGCGGGTAGTAATCCGATCTCAAATTTCCTGACGGTATGTAAGTAACTTGCGAAAGAACCCCAGAAAAAAAAAAGACCAGAAGCGGTGTTGCTGTAACGTAGCACAGTGACATTGGGCTTCCCAAACCAGCTGCACATGACACTATCAGTCCGACGTCAACCATGGAAGGACAATTGAGAGCTTTAAATATCTGTTTCGGGATTGGCTCTGGCGGCTGCTCCTTGCTTAGAGGCCCTCGCATCTGGGGAATATCCGATTACCCGCTTGGGTTAGTTAGAGAGTCATTCATCCTAACCAGGGTTGAGGTGGTGGTGTGGTGAATTCCGGAGGTGTATGATAAAGCGTCCGTCGTATGCCGTTGGTAACTATGGGGTGTTGTACCTGTAGTTGTTACTGTACACCTGAACCGCGATGGTGTATCAACCCCGCGGTTTGGTATTGCTGGTGATATGAAGGTGATTTGTCTACAAAGTGTGTTTGGAAAAAGCGATGTAGATTTTATTTCCTCGAAAGGACGTTTTATATTCATCTATAATTTAAGTAAAGAATAGTAGTGTTTAAAAAATATAAAATAAGCTCGAAATTCCAGAAAGTTGGACCCTCGTGCTCCGGGCGGAGCTAAACTGTAACGCCTGCACGGGTGCGTCCGCGTCCACATCGCGACGCGATTAGATGAAGCGCTTTTTTCCCACTCACCTTGGGGTCACTTTTCCGCTCCAGATCACTAGCCCCCCCAGAACGTCAAACGGGACTAGTGCTGGATTTCTTATATTCCTGGTTGTTTTCCTGCTTCTGTCTTGCAATTGTCTTCTCTAGCCCTCATGCTTATATCCTGACTTATCAACTACACAATGTCTGACCCGGAGCCTTCTGCTGCGCCATGCTCATCGTCTCCGCCAACAGCCCAGGCGTCCGAGTCCACAGCTGCTCTCAATTATGCCTTCCTCGTACACTCGCAGAAAACCCTAACGCAGAACCTTCCCCCGCGTGTCGATAACAAGTTACTCGCACGGCAGAAGCGTCGCCGTACAAGGTATATGAAACGGAACGGCCCCCATTGATATACCTAGCTAACGCGTGCTTATTCTGAACGAACAGTCCTGAAGACCATGCAATTCTGGAGGCAGAGTATCAACGGAATCCGAAGCCAGATAAGACGGCCCGGACCAGCATAGTCAGTCGCGTGTCATTGGGTGAAAAAGAAGTCCAAGTACGTCTCTTGGATAAGGTTGAATGATTTAGCACTCCTTTGTTCTGACTGTTGCTCTTTAACGGCATAGATATGGTTTCAGAACCGTCGCCAGAATGATCGTCGGAAGTCGAAACCCCTCCAACCTCATGAACTGCTGGCCCCTCGGTCCGACGCGTCGAAACAGAGTTTCAGCGATGAGAGTGTACCTGCGGAACCAGGCTCTTCTAGTGGGACGGAGCAGTATGACGACCCTAGAAATGAGAACAATGTGGTGACACGGGTCTCGGAGAACGACTCTTTAACATCGGATATGGTTCGTGGAAGCCAAGAGGAACCCGAGCAGCCCGTCTTGAGTTCCCAGACGAGCGTAGCAACATCAGTAGCCCCAGAAAACAAGGAAGGGGCACAAGAGAACTCGCGGTCTGAATTCGAATTGAACCAAGAACATGCGAGCGCACCAACCGATACACCACACCAGAACTCTGCTAAAAGGAAGCGGTCGTTCACGGACCTTAGACAAGGAAGATCAGAAGCACAGCAACCCTTAACACCATATGGAATGCAGAGCATAAAATCACCACCGTCTCTGCGTATATCCTTATCGTTTGATGGAGAAGCTATGGTGAGAAAGGAAGGCGAGTTGACTCCATCCCCGCCCAAAGGACGCAACGCGCTCCGAATTGCCATGTCTTCAGACGGAAAAGCCGTGATCCGTGCCGATGGGGAACCATCACCATCCAAAAACCGCATTTCAATGTTTCCAACCCGGACCCCTCGATTCTCGGGACTTCGGAGAAGCAATAGTGCAGTGGTTCTGGGGACACCTAGAGGATCTATCGAAAAGGAAAGAATCTTTGGACGATCACGCGACCCTCGGAATTGGGAATCTGTTTTCGACACTGATGCCCGGAGTGCATTATCCACCCCATCCAGCTCACAAAGTGGAGCACATACAGGATCCCCTGGATTCTTCCGCTCTGGCGGTCCTCGTTCGTTGACACGAAGCCTATCGGCAAAGTATAAGAACACTGCGACATTCAACTCCTCTGACCATCTTAACACACCCGTCCCTCAAGCTACAAGGGAAAAGAGGAGAAAATTATCGCGCGCGGTGTCGTCGTTGGGCCGTCTCGAGTCTGGTCTCGAAATGACCAACGATAAGAACACCTCTTACTCAGCAAAACTATCGAAGAGCATGGCAGGCAAAGGCAATGGAGAAGTAGAGTGCGGTGATTCAGACAAGGAGAACTGGATCCCCGGGACCCAAACTTCTCGTGTCCGCCGACGAGCGGCTTCTCAACATCATTCGTCCCGTCCCGTTCTGAGAGATGCTAACGGGAAGGATGGAAAAGTCAACAAGGACCTATCTGCCAGACGCTCTCGGCTCTCTCAAGCGTCGCAGCGTAAGGCAAACGAGAAAGCTTTGCCAACAATCGATACAGAAGTGTCGACATTCATGGCTGGTGGGGGTGGTTCGAGTCAGGAAGAAGACCTCGATTGCATCCAAGGCCTGTTGTCCTTGAGCCAAGGTGCATGGCGATAGGAACTAAGATACCCGTTTCCTCGTGCCATGACCTATTTCCTTTGTTAACTTTCCTTTGTTTCATACTCATTTCCTTTGTAGTTATGTTCAAGTTGCGAGCGCCAGCAAGCGGTGACTTCATGTATGATCTGTGATGCTCAACCTGTGATGATCGAACTACCCCTTTCTTTGCCTAGCCATTCATTTCTTCAAGGGATATGATATCGTCCCTGACGGCTGTGGCACCACTACCTACCAAATATTGATGACTAGACCCTGTCAAATATTCAGATATCCAAATGTAATTCCAGGCTAATAGAGCGATTGAAATGAACGATAAAAATCAAGGATATCATTCAATGCAAGCACTGCTGACTACCAGTAGTAAAAACAAAATAGTAATAACTTAAGGTGTTAATGACCTCGGCGGCAACAGGAGCCAACGGCAAGTGGCACGTGGCCCGAGCTCAGTCCCATCTAAATAAATAAATGTACTATCTGCAGGTCCGCTTTTCTGTTCCACGTCGGTTTGATGTTCAGGCTATCTCAGCTACACTTGTATACAAGTCGGTGTTTTTCAGCTTTGGTAAGTAAACAGTCTCTTCATTTACATCTTGTACTTCATATAAAACCTATTTGTGAGGGTGTGCGCCACTTGCATCATGTCTCTTCACTGGCATGGATTGTCGGAATGCTGCCTATATCAACGATGTAGATCAGCCACCCCACTTTCCTTACGGGGTATATCATTTTTTGTATGCTTTTTGCCTTGGAGCGTGTTTCTACCTTCATTCTCCCGCCACAAGCTTGGATTCTCCTGACTCCGTCATCATCAATCCATAAATTGGTGGCGGGCAGACAATTCCTGTGAAGCATGGACTAAGCAAGAGCATGAGTCAGGAACATCTTCATGGTTATTTGATATTCTATCGGGGCATGACTACTTCGAAGCGTTTCATGACACCTACTACTCACATAACACTAACCAGGAGACGGTGCAGAAACTCTCTCGTGCCTGTACTACCAAATCAGACAATATAGTATACCCACTGTCGCTGCTGCCTCAGAAATCCAACCCTGTATTCTCGGATACCAACATGAGTAAAAGCCCACATGTAGCCATTATTGGTGCAGGTTTTTCTGGCCTGAGATGTGCAGATATTCTTGTACAAAATGGCGCGCGAGTGACAATCTTTGAAGCCAGAAATCGTGTCGGAGGGAGGGTATGTGCGCACTAAAGACAAAACTTGAGTAGTAATAGGTCGATATACTAATACCGAGCAGGTTCACCAAAGCAAGGTTGGGGATCATTTAATAGATCTGTAAGTGCATTGCTTTTATAATTTCATTCTATTGCTCGAGACTACTCATGCTGATGATCCGAAGCGGCCCAAACTGGATCCATGGCACTGGTACAAATCCAATAGCGACCATTGCAGAAACGACGAAGACGACCATGGAAGATTTCGAGGGAAATCAAGCATTCATCTCTATGGATGGAAGCCCTATTGACGACAACACAGCTACGAAAATCTCGGAATTCGTGTGGATGACCATTGACAAAGCATTCAAGTACAGTAACGCTCATAAAGATTCTATCCCACCGGAACGAAGTCTGTTCGACTTCTTCCTAGACCAAGTCGAGAAAGTAAACTTTACTCCGGAAGAGAAAAAATGGTGTATTGAGACCTGCAGACAATGGGGAGCGTACGTCGGTGACCCAATCGAAAGACAAAGTCTGAAGTTCTTTTGCCTGGAAGAATGTATAGATGGCAGTACGCTCTCCTCACCGTCATCACATACAGTACCTTCGACTGACTCTCAATACCAGACAACTACTTTGTAGCATCCACGTACAAAGACATACTCGCCCACGTCTCGAGGGCCGCCCTGCAGCACGCCGATATCCGATTCAACCAACCAATCACCAACATCAACTCCAACGTGCAACCAGACCCAAATGCACCTCACAAAACAACATTAACAACCGCCACAGGCGAAACTCACACGTTCGATGAAGTGGTAGTAACATGTCCACTGGGATGGCTAAAGCACAACAAATCCGTATTCACCCCAGAGCTCCCTGCCCGTCTCGTCCAAGCAATCGACAACATCTCCTACGGCCGCTTAGAAAAGGTTTACATCACATTCCCGCGGGCCTTCTGGCATAAGGATCCCAATGACCTCACCACCAGTGGAGCCACAAGTTATAGCGCCTATGAGCGTCCAATCTTCACTCAATTCCTCGATCCCACATACACAAAAGGACCCGAGGGCATCCTCTGGAACCAAGAATGCCTATCTCTAGCCGCTCTCCCCGCGGATTGCGCTCATCCAACTCTCCTCTTCTACACTTACGGGCCCTGTGCTACATATATAGTATCTAAAGTGGCCAACCTCGACCCCTCGTCTCAGGAATACTACGATTTCCTCGATGACTTCCTCCGCCCATTCTACTCCCGTCTGCATGGGTATTCAGAGTCATCGCCCGATTGTAAACCGCTCGCCGTAATGGCAACCCAGTGGCAGAATGATCCCTACGCCGGGAATGGGTCGTATTGCAACTTTCAGGTTGGGCTCAGTGAGGGCGATCGAGATATCGAGGTTCTGCGAGCGGGACTCGGGCCGCATCGTGGGGTGTGGTTTGCTGGAGAGCATACGGCGCCGTTCGTTGCGCTTGGGACGACGACTGGGGCGTACTGGAGTGGTGAGCGTGCTGCTGGACAAATCTGCCAATTATATGGTCTTGGTAAGTTGGGGCTAGGCTTGGAAAGGGATGATTCTTTACCTTCTGCCAGTGGGGAAAGGGTTGTGGCTTCCGTGGACGGAGATGTTGAGATATAAGGTGAACATCACTCTTACCTGATCTGTCGATACTCGTAGGTGGATATAGTGGTTTTGCTGCTTTTGGAGCGAAGATGTAGATGGTTTCGAAATGAACCAGCATATGTATGTACGATTGCCATTGAACAGTCTGCTCTATTTACACAATCAAGGGACACCCCTTGCAATTTGACCCATGATGTAAAATATTGTTCCAACAAAATGAAAAGCAACAGGGGAATCACAACAATGACGCTTAAACCTCGCTTGATAGATGAGAAAACAGACTAATAAGATAACACCCCCGGATGACAAGCCACCCGTACAGAATCATAATGCCTTGCGCCCTGGTGCAACCCACAATATGGAACGATTCCACAAAGAGTATCAACGAACCTGCGCACTCTCCATCTCCACATATCCATTTAGTGAGGCACATGAATCAAAAACAATAGACAAGAGTTAAAGACAGGAAAGGGTATTGCGACACCGACGATGAGAGCCAGAACAAAGAGCAAAGAACAGTTACAATCAGGAGAAGTTCCAGCAAATCAAAAGAATATAATACAGCGCCACATGATAATATTACCGGGAACCGGGATAAGACTGTTGAAGTAGAGGCTATCTCGAGAGAAAAGGAACTGGGGCGCGGGACTCAAGAGCGTCGCCGGTTATATCAATAGCACAATCCTTCACATCAGGAAGTCGAGCTATAAGGTACGTCGGAACAACAGCTGGTGGAGATAAAACTCAACGTTGAGACAATACACCCTTGGTTAAAAGCCGAAGCACAGCCCACAAAATTGCTTTGTTGAGCGTATGTTGCTTGATCATTTGTTAGAGGTTGCGGAGGAAGTAGTCGTGGTCAACATATCAATCTTCCCAAATCGTCTCTAAGTCGAGATCTTGACGACGTTCGGCCCCACAAACGCTCCACCGTTTCCGCTTATCAGCCCTAAGACCGTAGCCCCCTGATACGGTTCGCATGTTCATCAGGGAGCTTGAAGGGCCTGACGCGTCTGACGCCCCTCGTCGACGATTTCCGCTCGTCGCAGCATCCGCTTCATCTGCTCTATCAGCTGCAGCTTTCAAGGCAGCGATCCGATCAGCTTCAATAGCCGCAGCTTCGGCATCGGGAATGTCCGGGATGGTCTCTAAAGATGAAATGCTCGGGCTCCGCGAGCGAATGCTTGTCGGCGTTGAGGGCATTGATGAAGCAGAAGATGTTGAATAACTAGGAAAGGATTCGTTGAATCTTGAGTTGAGAATTATCGGAGATGAGTGCGCGGAAGAGGGGCTGCTGGCAGACTGAAAAGTGGAATTCATGGGGTTGAAATGGAGCGGGGATGACGGTCGTCGGCGGGTCATTCGGGGAAAAGTGTTGGATAAGACAGGTGAGGCCGTACGAGGCTCTCCCTGGATTGAAGAGGATGGCATCGCGGTGTCCAGCTCAGCATACTCTAAAATGGGCTCGGAAATGTTCAAGGGTACCATTCTAGACTCAAGGCTGTCCCCCATTGGGGCCTGAAATGGTAGATAGCGTTTCACGGCATTCTCCGGTGAACTTGTTGGTGCCTCGCGACCATGAACGAAGATATACCTGCCCCGTGAGTCCAGCCCCGGGGTAGAGTGAGCGCGCGTCATAGGAGGTAGGCCCGATACCTCAGCCAGAGATCGAGACCGAAAATGGGAACGGGCGAAGGGCGAGCGACTCGGAGAAGGGGCCGGGGGACGTGGCAGAGTGATCGTGACGTCGTTCTTGCGGTTGTCAGAGGACCCCGGCGCTGTCGGCTCGGGAGAGTCCACCGATTCCACGGGACTAGGGGGTAGTATTATCCCCTCTGGGGATAAATAGCGAGACGTTTCCATATCCGTCATCGATTCGTTAGTCGGGTTAAATCGGCCTCATGCTGGTTGGAGGGGGGGTGTATGGAGGAGGTGCAAGAAACAGGGGATAGGGGGTAGGGAAGGGAGTAAAGTTAAGTGGTGAAGTCAAGACTTCGAAGTCGCGGACTTGAAAAAGAGAGCAGGAGGAAAGAGGGCGCGCGGGTGATGGGAAAGGAAAGGCCGCCGCGGCCAATGAATTCGCGCACGCCAAGCCACAAGAGGTTTAGTTCTCTCCGCGCTCCACCGCCTGCAATTTTGTATATCAAAGGAAACACATTGAACATGTTGAATCCCTTCATGTCGTACGCGGACTGAAATTTATATTCATATCGAGGGTCATTTTCTTCTTCCCTCTCACTTCGTGCCAAAAAACAAAAACTAAAAAACAAAACTGAAAGGAAACGAAATTTAACAAGTCACACCCAGGCCTGAGATACTCCCGAGTCCCAAGGTGTTCCTTTTTTCTCTGCGCACCCCCAACATGCACCTGACCGCATCATGTCCAAGCTCATGACCACGTACCGTTGTGATTGACTTCTGCTACTCCAACCCTTCGGTTACTATATTAGTAATTTTCTCATATATTCCTTCATATTTGAATCCCTCATGCTGTTCGTATACTCCACTTTTATTCTTCTCTCTGCTGTCGAATACCGGAGTTAACATCTGTGTAGCAAGAGAGGTCATTGGAATTCAACCGACGGATTTAAGGGCCGTAACAAGTGCATATCTCAATAAGCAAATTCACAATCGGTGTATCACGCGGTGGGTACTGCTTCCATCTGGACACATGCATCTAGGCAATGCCATTTGTTTTACGCCGTTTGGTCTGCATCAATGAACCACTCATTGAAATGCATGTGTGCCTTGGAATCCATATGTAAGTGGTAGAAATATTGTGGAGTGGACGTAGTACGTAGATACCCTCGGGAATGTTGTTTAACAAGAACTGGAGAATCATGATCCTTGTTTTAGCATATGGCCCCCTTTCTTATTAGGCTAACGGACAAAGGTATAGACACATTTGCTGGACGGAACATATAGAAAAAAAAATGAAGGACAGAAAGGGTACTGAGAGATGGAATAGCAGCAGCGAAAGAGATGATCCAAAGACGAACTTCCTATATATCACTATCCCGTGACGTACATAAGGGATTACTAGGTTTATTGGGGGTATTAGGCAGGAAAAGGAAAAGGAAAAGGGAAAGAGAAAGGAAAAGAAAGAAGAAAGAGAAGAAAGATAGGTGTTCCCATCTTCAAGGTACGTTGTCTCACTGGTGATCGTGTTCTTCGTCCTTGCAAAGAGTTGAGGCCTCAGGTTCCTCGTCCCGCACTGCCACATAAACTTCTCGCACAATATCGCCTTGATGGCCTTTAAGTGCCCATTTTCCAATTCCATGGTCTGGAGAGGCTCGCCTAACACCACGACCTCCACCTCCAACGATCAGGTTCCCGGGGCGGTAGTTCTCATCCATATGCATTCGACGAATTGCAGATACATGGATTTGGGCATTATTTGGAATGTCACGAACCTCTCCGCACGGAAGCGGCCACCGGATCGGTTTCCATGACCCATCTTTCTGCAAATCCATCCGACGGAATGGGAGGTACTCCATCATTCGCCATGTGAGAACCGATAGAGGTGGTAGGCCATTGCCGAGTTGCAGACAGTCATGTATTGGGGCCAAACAGGATTCTTTGAGCGGCGTCAGAAATGTGGATCCGGAGTCGTTCGTTGCTTGTATCCCATCCCCGTAAACGGCGGCGACATGGGTTGCCAGTTGCTGACTTGCAATTGGCCTCAACGGATGGCCATCTTGGTACGCACTGGTATTCAGGTCCCAGTGCATGTTCTCGCGAATGGGGGAGTAATCCTCATCATACTCCTCTAGACATTGAAAGTGCTCCATCTTCGCAGGATCAAATTGGAGCCCAGCGCGCCGGGCCTCTTGAACCATCCAAACCAATGGTGCGTGGCTGAGTGGCCATTCGTCTGGCTCTTGTTGCCATCCTCCACCAATATCTGCGTGACCTCCCGGAAACCATACTTCCTGAATGTCTTGCGGACTATCCTCATCCTCATCATAATTTTCCGCCCCAATATGTTCGTGTGGCACTTGGAGCGAAATGTCCGAGTAGTCACTGTTGATGGATGCTCTATCATCTGTGGGTGCTGTTGCCCCGGGAACAGCCAGGCTGAGCTTTCTCTGGGAGGGTTGTGGCCGTGCACGGTATCGATGATTTGCGCTGTATACACTCTGGTTCGAGCTTCGCACACTGCGGTACATAGATTCGGTCTCCCCGTGCCTCTGCTGATTGGGGTCATCCTCGTTATCCCCTCCATTGATGACGATTTCGGGGACATCATCAGATTTCTCTGGAGCATGGTGCAGTCGGGGTAGATGACGTTTCCAGTGGGAGGACTTTTTTTCCTCACAGCATGGCCTGACCTCAGAAATCAGGTCCTGTCGAAACTTGGCACGTCGCTCATCGATCCCCACCGCATGTCGAATGACCTTGGCCGAGCTGCGGGCAGTATATGGGAACTTGCTTCGTTGCATCCACGCGGATTCAAACGCAGGCACACTATTGACAGTATCAAATAGTCCCATGAACTTAATTCTCGTAATTGGTCGACTGAATGTCTCCCGGAAGGCCTTCATATACTGGAACAGTTTCTCCCTTTCAGCGGTATCTCCTTTGGTGTTACGTCTTTTCTGCCATTTGGCAAAGGTCTTCCATGCAAATCGGATGAGCTCCTCGTTGCCAGCCTCGAGCAAGCCGATAAAGTCCAACATTTCTGCAAGGAAGCGAGCAATATAGGAACCTCGACTGAAGCCTATGAAGTAAATCTCATCTCCGGGTGCATAATAACGCATGAGGAACTTGTATCCGCCCATGACATGGTCAGCGAAGGAGGACCCGACGGCGGAGTCCTTTGCTTTCAGATATGCGGACCTAATCCGATGGAAGCGGCCAGAGCTGGACAGGGACTTGGAAGTTACATAAGTTCCAATTCCTGGCTGGTAATAGTGAAATTGATGACTCTTGCTGCGATCAAGCATCTGGTTAGAACATTAGTGTCAGACCAGGACATTGGCTTACGGTCTACATGGAACCTTCTCGATCCTCTGTGTTGGGCCAACTTACTCGAAATATCTTCAGAACATTACTGTCCGACTTATCCCCGCAAAATTTATTTCCAGTGCCATCGAAACACAGAACAAATTGCTTTGGCACACGGGCCGGTCCTAAAACTGCTGCATCCATGTTGGTTGCTCAAAAAAGGGATAGGCAGTATAGCTCAAGGCAAGACTTGCCAGAGCAGTCAACACGCTTGGATATTCTGGGTGGGAAGATGTGGATATAGATATATTCGCCGATGACGGTTACTCGCAAGCACATGCGACTAATACCGAAAGTATGTCCCTTAGGCCCTAAGGATGTGAACGAGCCTGGGCGCGGAAGGATGGAGCGTAAAGAGGACGCTCCCTGTTTTAGAGCCCGCTGTCTGCATCATAGCCTTGGATTCGACCAAACGAGACGTCGATGTTAAGCCTCCTGAGTGGAGCAAGAAGGTGGTTGGTCAAAATGCACGATTAGACACATTCCTCAGCTTGCACCAACCCTTACAAGGCTTGTAATGGTGTAAAAATTTTTCTTTTTCTCTGGGCCATTGCGCACCACATGCCTTTCTCTTCTTTCCCTTTCTTTTTGCTTTTTTAGTGTCCCTTTTCTTCTCCTCCCTTTTTCCTAAGTTAGATTGTTTGTCCCGAGTGGATCTTTGTCGGCTATGGTGGGTTCTGACGGGATGTCAGCTGCAGCAGAAGCCAATGATCAGCAATGACGGGGTTCTCTCAAGATGCAATGCTCTGAGAAGGGCAAAGCAAAAAAAAGAAAAAAGAAAGAGGAGAGGGGGTGGATAATCTTGGAGAAGTGATCGTCTCTCTGCACGTCGGCGACCTACCATCAAATGAGATAGCCCCAGGCTCAGCCAATCTCGGGGTATGGGAACTGTGGTTGATTGCCAAAGCCATGGCCAATGCGGTTCGTTGATCGAAAATTTGGAATTGATTACGGAACAGTTCTCGTATGTGACCCGTACGCCAGGGACGATCCTTTCCAGCCAGCTCGTCCGGTGGGGATTCATGGATGGCGGGTCGCCTTTAGCGCATATCTTGCGAACTCCGTCTACATTATGTTACATACGGAGTATATACGAGCCTCGCAATACGCAGGCCATATCTGAGTCATTTTGAGACTCCCACGGTGTTTCACCGAATCATGTTTGTCCAGGGTTTATGATTCTCCCCCGAGCGTTCCTATTGGAGCAGGGGAGGCCACCTCGACTTCCTGTGTGTACCGAGTAACTGGTTAGCCGAAGCAAGGGGTGGAGTGAGCAAAGCAATCTTGGTGGGTTCGCTCTGTAGGGCGGACAAGAGAGGGGTGGAAAGGGGGAATTTTCGGGGAAGAAGGGAGGAAGAAAGAGAAAAGTGAGAGATGCTAAGCAAAGAAAACACAACCTTGTCATTTTCGATACTGAGACAATGCAATCATTGGACTGGGGTTCTCCATCACAGTCTCTAGTCGATGGAGCATACCACGGAAAGCTGAAACTTTGTACGGAGTCGCTTAAGAGTTTCTTGGTGTGTGGGGAATTTCAGGGCCCCAGCCGTCAGGTTCCGCCACGAACCATTCGGCAACACCCGGTCGGCTCCAATGGAATTGGTCTCTTAGCCCCTATGCCGGCATTCAGCTTGCGTCTGTCAACTCACTCGGTCTACGGAAATGTCAGAAAAAGCAAACTTCAAAGTCTTAATTTCATCGACCTTGGAGCACGTATGTATAACCTTGAGACATGAAATTACTACGTTATACCCTTGGCCGTAGTACAAGGAGACCAGCACTACATATATCACCCCTGCAGTAACCTTAATCAACCATACCAATTCACACCCTTGCACAGATTTATTCGCACTGCTGATTTTTTGAAAAGTACTTTTGCCATACGGTCCCCTGCGATTCATTTATTTCGTTGCTTCCTCTTGTCTATCAAGTATTGAGTGCTTTTGCAACATCAGGCCGCAAGGAATTACCTAAATAATCCCTCAAGGGACGAAGATTGGCTATCGACTGACGCTAAGACACCGACTTGTCCTCAGATCGATTGGGTTGCTGTATTGGCGAACACATAGATTTCGTCGATCAGCTTGGTGATCGTCAGATTTGCATCGCGGTATCGTACCGTATTGTACCACCCAAGGTACTCTAGTGCTGACTGACTATCTGGAGCATGGCCTGTCAGTCTATAAATGGCCTTGTTCAAAAGCACCAACGGCAAACATATACTATGAAAAACAAAAAATAGTTTGTTTGCTTTTCTTTCTTTTTCTTTTTCTTTTTTTTCCTAAAAAAAAAAGTTCAACTATATCGAACAGGCTTTGTCTATGTGTACCTCTTTTCCCCTTTCCACTCTTTTTTCACTCCTTTTGGTGAGGGTTACCCACGGGGCTCCACCGAGGTCACAACTAACAGAAAGTTAAATGATGATGATCCCGTGTTCGAGCGCGTGGCTACAAATTAGGCATTAGCCATCCCATTGGACTCCATCATGACAGCATTATGGCTTGGGCGAGAAAAGTCTGTCGAAGTACAGAGTAATGGCCGCGCAAAGCCTAGACTCCATTGATCGTGCTTACCTTGCTGTGCCAGTACTCTTACAATGATATAACCTTTCTTATCTAGTCTCGCTGGAGGCCCTTCGCTGCTGGTATCGCGTAATCGACTCCGTTAAGACATACACCCTTACATTCTCGAGGACCTTCCACAGTAGTCTAACTTTCAGATTACTCATGGTGTTGGTCGGTGAGGAACAGTGGGTATGGAAGAAGCTAAGAAAGTATATCTGCAGCACGCGTACCCACAATACTCCACGACGGAGGACTGATTCATGTTCGTCGGTATCGTGCTCATGGATGATGGATAGCATGCCCCCGCCAATGATTTTGGAGCACTTAGCTTGGAGCTTGGGCCAGGATGAACAGGACTCTACAATTGGCAGTCTGGAGCCGAGGTGGAGATTGAGCTCTTCCAATTCCACAGTCCCGCTTTGCCATGATTATCAACTTGGCATCGACGCGATCGCTGCAGATTCCACATGAGTTGGTGGCTGGCTAGTAGCTACACTTACCGCAGTGGACCAAAGATCAGCTGGCCTATTCACCAGTACAATGATGATGACTTTCTGTAATGCAAGCTGACGATTAAACTTTTCCTCTGCTGGTGGGTCGGATGTACGGTACTACAGTGGTCAGCGAAGAATTACTCCGTAGCAACCTACAGATCCCTTCTACGACCCGAAGTCAATGCGCAGCGTCCATGAAGTTGAACAGATGGGACAGTGTACCGTGCTTGGTCGATGAAGCCCCCTTGACTGGCCAGTCTGAGCATCTCCACTGAGTCCACTCTCGTCCCTGGTCAACAGGATTGACCAAACATGATCCTTCCTGCGCCGCCCGCGGGTCCAAACCATATGGTAGGTACTATTACTTGACAGCATCCGGGATGAATTTCAGCTGTGCAATTAATCTACCCCTAGACTGATTAATTAGTTTTGCTATCAATCGGATTCGACGGCCAAGCTCCACCCGCAGCTGTGGTAGCGATTTAACCCCATGCTGTGTTGCGCTTTTAAAAGCTACTGCTTCGTACGACCACACACGCGAAACTTCCTTTAGCATTTGTCGGTGCAGATTCTCCTCCATTTCTGATCTTTGCTCACTTTCTGTTATACCCCGCGTCGTGCCTTTTTGAGTTCATTATCCTTAATTGATCACCTTTCGCATCTATTCACATACCATAATCATAATGTTGCGGAGATTCTCTACGAATTTCAAAAAATCGAAGAATGACCGCGAAACCAAGCAAAATGGCGCTCAGGTGAATGGAGACAAGCGCCAGTCCAAAGTGTCGCCGGCGCACAAGTCGTCTTCGGATCAAGAACCAAGCGGTAAGGCAGCAGCGGATGGCGCGTCGGTTTTCGACAAGTATGCGCAAGTCCTCCACGCTTCTCAAAGCCCTCTGCCAAACCAGACCGGTGACGGTGCCACGTTTGAGCAGCACCAGGGTAGTCTCATGAAAGACATCCAATCTCTTGACTACGAGGGTTTTACAACCGCGAAGGAGCTAGTTAGGACGAAGTTGAAAGGGGAGCTCGTTAACGATAAAACAATGCTTATGGAGAACATCATCAAAGTAAGATTACTGAATGACTTGACGATCTAGTGGGAGGACAGCATTTATTGACAATGATTTGTCTCGATGTAGCTCGTTAGTGGTCTTCCAGGAAACTCGAAGACTCGCGCCGAACTCACAAACAAATTCCTGAATGAGCTTTGGGACTCCCTGCCCCATCCCCCGCTCTCGTGAGTTTCTTTGACGCAAGAAGCTGTTGGCGCTCGATTCGGGTGGTACTAATAATGGTATAGATTTGTGGGCCCCGAATATTCCTACCGATCTGCCGATGGCTCCAATAACAACCCTACCTTGCCATGGCTGGGCGCTGCCAACACACCATATGCGAGGTCTATCCCTCCCCTTACAATCCAGCCAGGTGGCTTACCTGATGCGGGCTTGGTTTTTGACTGTCTCTTTGCTCGTGAGAAGTTCACCCCTCACCCGAACAAAGTTTCAAGTCTTTTCTTCGACTGGGCCTCTTTGATCATTCACGGTGAGTTGACAGTTACGGACGGCGCAACTCCATGATTCCCTATTAACGCTCTACTAGACATTTTCCAGACCGACCCCAGGAACCCCCATATGAACAAAACTTCAGGTTACCTAGATCTCTCTATCTTATATGGTGATGTTCAAGAAGAGCAAGACTTGGTTCGTACACATAAGGATGGCAAACTGAAGCCTGATTCGTTTTCCGAACCTCGACTTCAGGCTTTCCCTCCTGCCTGCTGCGTTATGCTAGTCATGCTGAACAGGTCAGTCGTCCTCGCTTGAGTTGCATGGTGTTATGCTGATGTAGAAGTACGAATTAGGTTCCACAACCATGTGGTAGAACAACTGGCCGAGATCAATGAAAATGGTCGTTTCACCAACCTCAGCCTAACCCGAACCTTAGCGAAGAACAGCTCAAGAAGGCGTGGGCGAAATACGATGAAGATCTCTTCCAGACAGGTCGCTTGTATGTTTATTCTACCCCACTCAGGTTTAGAGCCTTCTAACATTCTACAGAGTCACATGTGGTTTGTATATCAATATCACCTTATATGATTACCTGCGTACAATCGTCAACTTGAACAGAGTTAACAGCACGTGGTGCCTGGTGAGTTCACATTCTTGTTCGACATTGCGAGGAGATCTAATCACAAACAGGATCCACGAGCACAAATGGAGGGCAGCGATCCCACGCCATCTGGCCTGGGTAACCAATGCTCTGTGGAGTTCAATCTTGCCTATCGCTGGCATTCTGCCATCAGCGCCAACGACGAGAAATGGACGGAGCAGATTTATGAGGAGCTGATGGGAAAGCCCGCTGAGGAAGTATCAATCCAAGACCTTATAAAGGGGCTTGGCAAGTACGACCGGAGTCTTTCAAAAGACCCTTCGGAGCGTACTTTCGCCCACCTTCAACGTCAAGAGGATGGCACGTTCAAGGACGAAGAACTCGTAAACATTCTCGCTAATGCAACTGAGGATGTTGCCGGTGAGTCCCCTACCCAGCGAATAAGTGTTGAATCATACATACTAAACATGGTTCAATAGGTTCCTTTGGCGCACGGAACGTGCCCAAGTGCCTTCGGGCAGTCGAGATTCTGGGTATCAACCAGGCGCGTAGGTGGAATGTTGGCTCCCTCAACGAATTCCGCAAGTTCTTCGGCTTGAAACCATATGAAACGTTTAAGGAGATCAACCGCAACGAAGAAGTTGCGGAGGCCCTCGAACATCTTTATGGACATCCAGACTACGTAGAACTGTACCCCGGTATTGTTTCTGAGGAAGCCAAGGAGCCTATGGTACCTGGTGTTGGAATTGCTCCTACATATACGATCTCTCGTGCGGTTCTGTCTGACGCTGTGGCTCTTGTCCGTGGTGACCGTTTCTACACTGTAAGTTTGTCCTTTTCATGGGATCATAATACCATTCATCTAACATAGACTATAGGTCGACTATAATGCCCGGAACCTGACTAACTGGGGATACAATGAGGTTCGTTACGACCTGAACGTCAACCAAGGATGTGTCTTCTACAAGCTTGCGACCAGAGCCTTCCCGAATTGGTTCAAGCCTGATTCCATCTATGCCCATTATCCCATGACAATCCCCAGTGAGAACAGGAAGATTATGAAGGATCTGGGAAGGGAATCTCACTACTCTTACGAACGCCCGTCATTCACCCCTCCCCATGGGAATTTGGTGTCCTATCCCAATGTCAAGCTGGCTCTGGAACGTGAAGAGGACTTCCGCGTGGTCTGGAGCGGCAATACTCCGCTCACCTCTGCTAAGGGAGGCGATGACTTCTGGAGCAAGTCATTGAACAATGACCAGTGGCGTAACAGCATCAAGGAATTCTATGAAGACATCACTGCCAAGCTTCTGCAAGAAAAGTCCGGAAATCTTGCGGGAATCAAGCAAGTTGATATCACTCGGGAGTAAGTTACCTTGATCAACAGTACGACCGCAGTACAAGAGCTGACCACGTCTGTAGTATTGGAAACCTAGCGCCTGTTCATTTTGCCTCGAAGCTGTTCTCTCTGCCTTTGAAGACCAAGGGGAATTCGCGTGGAGTCTTCACCGAGAACGAGACCTTCATGAGTATGGCAGTGATCTTTACTAGCATTTTCTTCGATGTCGACAAGACCAAGTCTTTCTCTCTTCATCACGCGGCTCGCGCCGTGTCTCAGCAGCTGGGTCATTCCGTTGAGAGTCACGTCAAATCCATCAGTTCTCCTGGATTCCTCAGTGGCCTCATTGGAAATCGTCACAATGATCACAACGCCTTGAAGGAGTACGGTGATCAGTTGATCAAAAAGCTTCTGGAAAGTGGCTTGGGTGTTTCCGATGTCACCTATTCTCAGGTTCTCCCAGCAGCCGTGGCAATGGTGCACAACCAGGCCCAAATGGTAAGCTCCCATCTACTCTTGCTACGGTGCTCGCTGCTAACACATATAAACAGTTTACCCAAATCATCGACTATTATCTTTCGGAGGGCAAGGAGCATCTCCCTGAGATTAACCGCCTTGCCAAGGTGGAGAGCAAAGATTCTGAAGACAAGTTGATGCGCTACTGCCTGGAAGGCTTCCGTCTGAATGGAACCTTTGGATCCTACCGTGAAGCTCAGGCTGACTTCCTCATGACTGATGAGACCGGTGATGTCAACATCAAGCGTGGCGACATAGTATTCGTTGGTGCTGTAAGTGACTTCTCTATTGTCTCGCAAAGCTCGCAGCTGTGACATGGCTAACGTCCAACAGGTCAAAGCCAACCGTGATCCTCAGGTCTTCCCCGATCCCAATGAAGTGCGTCTGGACCGCCCTCTGGAATCTTACATCCAGTACGGTCTCGGCCCACATACTGGCTTGGGCAAGGAAACGACCTTGCTTGCCTTGACGTCTATGTTACGTGTTGTCGGCGGCTTGGACAACCTTCGGCGTGCGCCCGGCCCCCAGGGTCAGCTGAAGAAGATCCACCGTGAGGGCGGTTACTACGTCTATCTGCGAGAGGATTGGGGAAGCTATTCTCCATTCCCAACGAGTAAGTCATCCCTGGTACAGCCCCTGGTATGCTATGAAGGAAACTAACCTCTGCTCTCTCCGCAGCCTTCAAGGTCCACTTCGATGGTGCAATTCCCGCCCCCAAGAAGCGCCTCACTTCCTAAATCACCGTTCTTTTTGGGATTGACCTGAACACCGAGACTGAATAACGCGTTATATTGTATTTGAATATGGGTTTGCGAGATATCCTAGTTCCGTTCGAACTTGTATGCTGTTTTAGTTGGATGATATTGACATCATAATTATATACTACAAATGTAGCAACAGTGTTAGTTATTTGTTTTTACCACGCAAAATTGATCACAACGCTGGTTCTGAGTTTGTCGAACGTGTTATAAGTATATTATTAGAGGTGTCATATCTCTCAACCCTGTATAGCTTGTCCGTAATCCTGTCCTAACCATATCTGCTCGCTGTAGTTCGATCGTCCATTTACCCATTTCCCTTTTAGAGTGTCCAAGTCCCTATTGAAGACAGTTTCAAGGCCTAATTCATGCTACGCCAGGCTCCTCATCATCAGTGTCGAGCGTAGTATTACACAAGCAGGCAAATGCCATACTCTCTTCTCCCCACCGAACTAATACATTCCAAGGCCAACCGGGTAGAAACTCAATCCCCAAGCACGAGTTAACCCTAAGTGTACAATATCTCACCGACAGCTCTCCCTCAAACCCATGCATCCCGTCCTAGGAAATTGAATCATCTCACCCATCAGACAGGTCGCATACCGTTCTGCATAGAGCCCCGGACCCCCAATTGGGGTATCATGCCACTCAAGCCAGGTTAATATCGACCGCATACCTAGCGCGCCCATCCCCACCAGACAATGTATCAAACTCGAAATATGACAGGCTGCGCGCAGTTGGGACCGTCCCCGTATGACCTGTCTTATCCCGATGGATATCTTAGAATTTTCCTTTTTTTTTCCCTTTTTGCCAGGTTTACTTCGGGTTTGTTTTACGAGTATTGTCTTACATAATTACCTGAAGGAAAGGGTGTGGCTCCAATGAGCGGATTTGTATTTTCATAAAATGAAGCTAGTCGCATACTATTGTTTTATAGTCGGATGGTCAGTCCGCAGTTCTTTCCCGGTGGTATCCGTTGTCTTGCCCTTCGTATTTTGGACGGGTTGAAATCATTAGTTGTGTTTTGGAGTGAGTCGGGCTTCGTGGGTTGGTAATGGTAGCCTTGCAATAGGGTGATAGATCCAGCTGCAGGGGGTGGTTGGGGGAGGGAATCAACAATACATGTCGGGAATGGGTTTGTGATTTAGGAGGGTTGATCCACAGCAGGCGGGGCCAACTGTTCCTTCCCTCAGGGCTGATGGGCAGAGTCTTGGATCGGGAAATGTTGAATGTTTTGCAGGTCAGGGGTTCAAGCTCAACATCACCTGTTCATGAATTACGCAAAAGAGTTTAGTGTGCCATTTAGGGTTTAGCGCCTTGCTGCGCGTTACGCTTATGGTGCGTGTTTCTATAAAGTAGAGTTAACCGTAGATAGTTAACTTAACTTGAATCCACCTCCCAGTACGGCTAGCGCAAGGAGCTGTCAGTCTGCCCCACATAAGAGCCTCACAACAATACTCCTCTCAGCCTCTAAAGCATCCAAAGCAACTCCAATGTCGTCCTCATACTCAGCCTGGTTTCGTCAGGGCCCTAACCCTGGAACTATAATTACCCTTAACCAACCCGTCCCTTCCCGGTGGAAGATTCTTGAGAAGTTGAACGAGCATGACTATCAGGTTAACGAGGAGGAAAACGATGAGTATGGCTTCCGTTCTTTCGCCTCGGCTAAATATCTATGCTGCGATCCTGGAGCCCCGACTAAGAAAGCCCTCATGCGCATCTACATTCAAGTTCCCCATCGGAAGACTGAAATGGATGATGCGGATACCAGAAGCCGACAAGCCACAACATACAACCCTCCAGAATTGATCGCCTACCGGGACCTCACTGAAAAGAGCTCGAGTGACACACCAAATCTTCTCGGATACAAGACCGATAAACAGGATCGCTCGGGGCTAGTTCCGGGTGGGTTCATTATCTGGCTTGTGTGGGAGATCGTCCCAGGGCTGCGCCTCGGAGACGGCAGTGGCGCTGACCCATTTTGGGCTCTTGAATTCTACGAAAGGGAGCAGGTTCGCTCGGCTTTTCTTAAGGCTCTACCGTAAGTTGATGTTTCTTCTGTGTTCGATACTGGATCTAATCATTGTCGACTACGTAGTAAGCTGCATGAGAACGGGTGGTTCCCCCGTGTGTGCGGGGCAAGCAGCCTAGTTTGGCACCAGGAGACGCAAACACTGTACGTTATTGCTATATTATCCCAACGAAAAGGTGACGAACTTACTAATCTACTTCATATAGCTACTTTATCGGACCCTTTGAGAAGGCCGGCAATCCCGAACGTCCGATTATGTTCGGTGCCAACTGGATTGCGCATTTCGATCTCGCCAAGCCGGACCCCTCTACGGATGAACGTGATAGTGACTGGGATAAAGATACTTCATGCTGGCAATGGTAACTGAGAAGGAAGCATCGGCAATCGCGCCACTAACCTGACCTTACGCTGGACTCTCGCCTTAGTTGGCTCTACCCACCAGGCGTATTTAAACAGCTTGTCTTAAATGAGCGATCTTGGGCTGGTGTTGGACAAAGTCAGCATGTTCCCTCTATAGGTAAGTGAACTCGTCGTCTTGGGTAGCTTATACATCGAGGTAGTGTGGCATCCGGGGCATTCTTGCGATTGGTCTATAGTATAACTATAGTATAGCTCCAGCTAACCGTTCTAGATCCCCTTGACACGGTTCATTTCGATCTTTTTCCACATACTATAGGTTCATACTATCCCACCCTCGACACTCATCTTTTTGATTAACTCTGTCATTGTATGCATTGGACGATTTTGACAGGGTTGATACACCTACGCGGGTCCGTATTCCTGGATGTAGGGTATAGGGTAGTGGCGGCACGCTAAGCCTTGTTTGGCTACCGCCGTGATGTCCAGAGCGCTAGGTGAAATAACCACGATTCTCCCTCCAAAAGCCACGCACAATCGTGGCCTTTTCATCGTCACCCCTAAGTACTCCGTAATAAAATAAACAAACTACTCCGTACTTATCTATTTTTCTTTAACCACCCTAAACAATTCTCCACCTCGAACAGACCCATTGGGTACATAGATAAGGGGTACAGGACACTCGCCTCAAGAACCCCCTATCTCATCGACAAGGTCCCGAAGACTCGGCTCCACTTACTCTGTGCAGTAGCGCGGATTGAGGCCAAAGGGTTACCGCCCAAAGGCGGAGACAATATCGTAAACAAAAAAAAGTCCACACCGCCTGAGCTCCAGAGCGGAATTTATTCCAGAGCGATTCACCGCCCAACACATCAACCTTGCTGTATGAACCCCATCAGCATCAACAAACCTCCACCTTTGAAACCAATTAATTCGAAGCACACAACCTACCCCAAAATGCCCCCCAAAGTCGCCAAGGGCGAGTACATCGAAACAGTACGTCCCCGAGACTCAATCCCTTCCCCACCCAACCCAACCCCACGCGCACCCACTAACCCCCGCGATAGGACACCGGGAACAAAATCTCCCGCCGGTCTCAAATTCATGGAACCCAGCATATCATCCTCGGCGGGAAAACGGTCATTCAGGGCGAAGCTGTCATTCGGGGCGACTTGTACCGTACATCCACTAGTTCCAGCGCAAGCGGCGACCAGGCGGGACAGCAGCCGTCGACGTCGTCGTCGTCGTCGTCGCCGTCCGTCGCTATTACCATCGGGCGCTATAGTTATATATCGAAGCAGGCTGTGCTGAGGCCCCCGTCCAGGCTACATCGGGGCGTGCATTCGTTCTATCCGCTGAAGATTGGGGACCATGTTTTTGTGGGGGAGAGGGCGGTTGTGGAGGCGGCTAGTGTGGGGAACCATGTGCATATTGGGAGGGATGCGGTGATTGGGAGTATGGCTATCTTGAAGGATTTCGCGTATGTGCTTGACGGGGCGGTTGTTGCACCGGGCATGGTGGTGCCGAGTTGGTGTGTTGTTGGTGGTGCGCCGGCGAGGATTGTCGGCGAGGTTGGTGAGGGGTATGGGGTTGAGGGGGCCGAGGGCGGTATGGCTAGGGAGAGGTATCGGTTGGTTGGGAGGTAGAGATGGTTGGCTTTGATGTGTGATGATTGTGCTTTGATCTCTTTGTTTTCTGGTGTTGTTCTTATACCCCCCCGGTTGTTTAGAGTGTTTCTGTATAGATTTCATTTGATATGGTTTAACCACGTCTGGTTTACATCTCGAGAATTCATACATCCAAATGGTCAACGAATGACTTCTAGCTACCTGACGTCCACGAGTGGAGATTCGTTCACGATCATTAATATCCACCTATTTAAGCCAGAACATATCATCGATCTGGCTTTAGTGCCCGTTCACACCATTCTGGGGGCAAAGCTCCCGCACCAATCTGCTTTCATTGCTGGTGTACTCTTGGCCCGCCTCGGCGCGAGCCATGTCGTTGATCCATCGCCCGTTCGGCTTAATCTCTTCGGACTTGGACAGCTTTGAAGCCATGTAAAGCCAATTCAGTGAATTGCCGACGGTGCTCACTTCGTCGCATACATTGTTGAGTGCGAACCTGTGCATGCGTTCGTACAGCTCATCGTCCGTACAGAGGTCCAACAAATGCTGGGCCACGGCGTCGGTGTCCCCCACCTCCACGAGGAAGCCATTCTGTTTGTCAGCCACTTGAAGAGGGATGCCACCAGCCCTGGTTGCGATGACTGGTGTTCCTTTGTGAATGGCTTCGGACACTTTCACTTCGAATCCTTCCTGTGTAGACAATTGTAGAGCCACCTTAGCCTTGGAGAGAAGGGCATTTAGCAGCTGATCTGACGGACCCAGTCGCACAACGCAAATCTGCTCGGCGAGATCCGGGAGGTTTTCCTCGATGTGGGTGACTACTGCATCGTAGATCACCGTACCGTCTGGATCATCAACAGAGCCGTGGCCGCATATCAGCAGCTTGGGGGCCCGTCTGTCGGGAAACGCAGCGGTGAACCGCCGATGGAATTTCACGTACGATTCTACAACCTCTGGAATGCCCTTCGACGGGTCAAAGCGTGCAATCTGAGCGATATATTCATCTGTTTTCATGTCGCTATATGTCAGTTTACAAACTTTCAACGTAACTGCACTGCGTGGGTAGCAGTATCGCACCTTCAGGGTAGTCAATCGTGGGCATGCCCGAGTTTCTGCAAAAGGAGTTAAAAACCCGGCCATAGTAGGCAATATCCCATTCTCGCATGTTCTTGTTCAGACCGTCCAACCTAAAAGGGCTTGTCAGTCACATTCTTCAGTGGCACCAGGTACTGCCTTACCAGTCCGTCGACGCAGGCATGTATCCCACCTTCTCTCGGGGCACGTTTTTAGGCACGAAGGACTTCACGGGGTGACTAATGTAGATATCTGCAAGTTTTATGTATTCCCAGATTCGCCCCCAAGCTTCTGCCTGCGGAGTCCCCGGTTCGTCAATCAAGTCACTGCGAAGTTGGATGTGACTGCGAAAGATAACCGGTCGGTCCGGAGCGATTTGCTTCGCAATGGGAATTAACGCGGGCATCTGCGGGTCATCAATGATGACCACGTCGGCACCCCCGTCTTTGGGGTGTTGCAGAGGGCCTCCGGGGATCAACCAGTATCTCTTCGCATTTTCATTGACCCACTCCGTCACCTGTGCCCAGTCCTCCTCGCTCAACCTCTCCTCAGGGGAAGCGACACCCTGCAAAATGTTGTGGTTGTTTTTGGTTACACGGAAGACGCCCGGCCGTGGTTTGGGCACGTACCTAGACCACAGGGTCAGTTGACGCCCGACTACCATGGAGAAAGCCAAGCAATTCTACGATTGAGTCTTACCATGTGATATCGGTTCCCAACGAATAAGAGAATCTCACAAGAGAATGTCTCATGAGGCTACACCTCCACCTTGAGGGGTGGCACTGAAAAAGGCAATTTTCGTTTCTCTTTCCTTGAGGTCATTCGCATAATGTTGAATTGCCTTCCAGGTCTTAGGATAAACCGTTTTCTCAAAGTCCTCCAGGTTGGTCAAGCGCACATGGAATGCCGTGTCGACCTCTACTATACCAAGGAAGCCGACCTGAAGCAGAGGAATATTCTCTGGGCCAAACAAACTAGACAGCTTCAGCATTTGTCATATCACCGTGAACCGAGACCCTTCTTACCGAACACATTTGCGGCCCATTGATTCGGCCTGTTCGTCAATGCCTCTAACCTTCCAGGTCTTGCTGTCAGGGATGCCAAAAGTGAACTTATCATCACCCTCCCTTCTACTTCCTTCGGGGAGTACTAGAGGTATGATATCAAGCTCAGCCCAGAGCCTTGAGCACAGGCTGGGGCATTTTTTCGCGATGCGCTCTGGCATTGCTAGACCAATGAATTTCTCCATATGGACGTCACTCCATTCTTGCAATTGGTTTATCACGAATTTCTCCAGCACGGGGCATAACGACTGGCCATCTTTTAGGGAGAGCGATTCTTGAATGAAGTCTAAGAGATAGGTGGTATCGCGAATGGCGATTGCAATTGTCACCGTTCCGTCCTCGACTAACGTCGATAGACCAGCGTAGATGGTCTGGTGAAACGAAGAAGTTAGGGCTTGCAAAACTCAACTGATGAAGCAAATTTACATACCCCAGAGGGAGGCGCAGCCAGGAATTGTTTTCATGCTGTAGAGAGAGACGACGCTGCTGACGCAGAGACGAGCGACGACGTAATATGGCGTTCGAATCGTCATCCATGGCTCACTTGATTAATTTATGAATACTATATAGAGCTGGACGAGAATGGATGCAGTACGAAATGGTTTATGAAGAAAGTGGAAGACTGAGAATTGTCTAACAAGACTAGATAAACCACATATATATATAGATAGAGGATGCAAACCTCATGCCACAGGACTTTTTGCTTTGTTTGCTGTCCCAAAACCTGGGGTGAATTGAGATTGGGATTCGGCGGTCCGGTGACCTCATGATTCTCGGCCCATGACGTACAGAGTACAGCATCGCCCGTGACAGGCATCAATCAAGAATTACATTTGTCGAAGTACGACGAGTACACACGCACATGTTCATCGGACCACGCAAGTCTCACTACAGACGCCTCATGAGGGGATAAGGAGGAACAGAAGCACAAGCCGACAAGGCTCGCGCAGGAAGGTCGGGGAATGTCACACCATGGAGACCAGGCGTGGTTGCACCCGACGGAAAAGAAACGCTTCGGAGCTTTGAATGGTATGAGTATGGACAAAGTACAACCGGGATCCAGAGCCTGATCTCAGTTTCTCGATTTTGATTCCCTCCTCATGAAATCACAATGCCGATTGAGGAAGATACTACTTACCGGGGAGGGGAAACAGGGGCCGTGGGGCCATGGAACCGGCACTATTGCCATCACGATGAAGATGAACTGCTTACGGGTGAAACAACCGAGATGCTTGGCAGGAATCGCGGGGCTTAGTCATGCGGCAGCCCCTTTTACGGAGTCCGAGTTCAATTGCCCAGCGCGCAGACCCTCGTCGTCCCTCCTCGTGTGGATCGTCGCCTCTTGAAACTCTGGGCCCAATTAATTAAACTATTCATTTCACTTTCGCTCCTTCTGCCACATTCACTCGTTTCTTTTCTATCGTTACATTTTGGTTCAGCCTGTGTGTTGCTTTTTTTTTTTTCCCTCCCTCTTTCCTTTCTTTACTTTTTCTTCTGCTACCTCCCCTTCGCCGACAAGGTAAGTTCGATTTGTCTCTTGTTCACCTTGCGTCCTCTCCTGCGACGGTCTTGATTGAGATCGCCTTGGTTGACGCGGAGATTGACAGCACGGAGTAATCGACCTTACAGCGGAATTTCTCACGCTTTTCCCTCCACCCCCCTGCTCGTGTTCAACCGCAATTGAAACCCGGTCCTAATTCCGATCGCAAAACACGATTGAGAACTTCTGCGCTCAATCAACAATAACACCACCTCTCTTTTACGCTTTCACTGTCGGTGACCTCAGGAGTCAATAACCCCTCGCCAAAATGGGTGGTCAAGTTTCCAAGTTAATGGGGAAGATCTTCGGAACGAAGGAAATGCGGATTCTGATGTTGGGTTTGGATGCTGCTGGAAAGACGAGTAAGTCTGCACCCCTGAATTGGGTCACCTCGCCGTGTGCTATGGAAAGGATTAGAGAAGCTGATGCGCGTGTGAAACAGCAATCCTTTACAAGCTGAAACTCACGAACCAGGAGGTCACGACCATCCCCACTGTTGGGTTTAACGTCGAAAGTGTAACCTACAAGAATGTCAAGTTCAATGTGTGGGATGTCGGTGGCCAGGACAAGATCCGGCCACTGTGGAGACACTACTATTCCGGTATGGCCCATCGCAATCCGCTCAGGTAAACCAGCTAGCGACGATAAACGCTGACCTTGTCGGTATTTTTATAGGAACGCAAGGCTTGATCTTCGTCGTTGACTCCAGTGATACGGCCCGGATGGAGGAGGCTCGTTCCGAGCTTCACAAGATCATCAATGATCGCGAAATGAAGGATGCTCTTCTCCTAGTGTTCGCTAACAAACAAGATATTCAAGGCCGTACGTATCTTGAGAACCACCAGGACATTGCGCCCACTAATTTACTCCCCGCAGATATGAGCCCCGAAGACGTTACCAATGCGCTCCAACTCAACAAGCTAAAGGACAAGCTATGGTATGTCGCGCCTAGCGTTGCTACCGAGGGTACTGGTATCTTCGAAGGACTTGTAAGTTTCACCTCTCTACTTTTGGTGTCCTCTATCAATCTCTGACATGGAATTTCTTGCAGGCTTGGCTTTCCAACAACGTGAAAACGCCGGCCCAAAAATAATTCCATCCCCGCCGTCCATCCTTTGCGCTGTAAATCCAGGGACCCCAATTGCATGGCTCTCGTGTATAATATTTCCTTATCTCGTTCGGCCTCTTTCGTTCATGTCCGCTTTGATGACAGAAGACGCAGCATTTGCAGTATGTTTACATTTCACTTCGTGCGCATGCTTTGCCCATTTCTTGATCTACTTTTCGTTTCCTTACCTTCTCATGATATCCCTCACTGTTTCTATGCGGGCCATTTATATACTCTTTTTTAATTAATCCTTCCCCCTTACTGTCGACTGCCTTTCTCCTTTCGACGCATTGCTTTCGCATTGAGTAGAAACATCTTGCAAATAGAGAGAAATTTGGACCAACATACACACGAAACTTGTCTTACCCACGTCTTCAATTCATTGTTGAAAATGCATACAATCACATGTACACTGACAACAAAGTGAAATCGTCCATACCCCTGATACCAAAGCCTGGCAAAGGACCCCATGCTACCCGGACTCGAAAACCGCACCTCCTGCTAAGCTTCACCACGGCCGTCCATATATCGAAAGCCAAGCCATAATTTAGCCTATATGCAAGGGTGGGCGGGAGCTATTGAAACCTTCTAGTATATACTAACCAAAAGTAATCATAATTACCGACCTCCTATTCCCATAACGAATCAAATGGACCCCATTTTCAAGCTTCGCACTAGTATATAAAACAATCGCATTCAAATGAACAATAGGGACCACCCATACAAAGAGGGTGAAACGGCATAATTGTTGAAATGAATTGCTATCTAGGAATGTCAACTAGTGACACAAGTCCTCGTCGTCTAGTCTAGGTCTGCCAGGCATATACAACTTGCCAAACCCCCTTTTATACCCTATACCCTATACCCTATATCAACCGCCGCCAACATATCCTCGAACAGAAATATCCATTCATCTCCAAACCAAATATCCAGTATGTCAACCAAGACAATACTCCCATGTCACTCGCCAGAGCAGCGAGGTTGGTAGGAATTAAAGAAATTGATCTCAGCTAGAATTCGGCTGGAACAGAGAAAGATAGCTTTTAGCAAGTTCCGCTAGATTTTCGCCTGCTAGTGGCTTGAGGGATACTGACATAAAGCTTCACTTCAGCTGTGCATCGAATAACTCGACCATGGATTAGACATATGAGAAGATACGGGTCTACGTGCTTGCTTCACTTAGAGTAAAAGTTTCTTAAAATTTTTATGAGTCTATACCAAGTACGGCCATGATTGCGTGTTTCCAGAGAGTTTGATTGTGGACGACTCTCCGGTTCCATATTCGATGTATGAATGTGAAATTGCACAAGCCAGCATTGAAATGAAAAGATGTCTAGTATGTGTGAGTTGCGCTATCATCCACACTGAATATATTTACCTAGCCAAGTCAAAGCCTTTCCTGGTCCATTAACGTTAAGCCCAACGTCTGTTTCGGAAATCCCGACTGCAGCGTTTCATGCTTGGGCACATGACATTCCCAAAGATTCAACAGGATAAGACCAGTCCTGATTGTCTGACTGCAGCATGCGGGACATTACATGATGAGACTGCTAACAGCGAGATTGACTTTGGACCCACTAGCTAAGGATGTATAAATGGTGGCTTGATGTTGTTGGCTTCCAAGGTCCTCTCCTTATGATTACTATATTAACCGCCGAGCAGACCATTGAACATTATGAACTGAGTTGAATCATTTATTATTGATCAGGTATATACATATCCAGCAGTGAACCCACTAATCCCAATCGGGGGTATTGGTCAACTCTGTACAAAGACATAACTTCGTCACGTTCATACACACAAATACATCGCCGGTCACCCAGCCCGAGTGTGTCTCATTGTTGAAAATCGACATCAAGCGACAACCATACCTACTTAAAGCTCACCAGGCCAGATGTCATTGGCAATTTCCCGGACAAGCTTCAGCTTGGCAATCATGCCGTTTCGGTCAATGGCATTGCCTTCTCTGTGGCTCGCGAAGCCACACTGTGGGCTAACACCGACCTGTTTCAACGCCTCCTCAACGGAGATGTTGTTGCCTTCCGCGATGAACTTAGCGGCGTCGTAGACGCGCTTCTTCATTTCTTCCTTGTCCTCAAGCTCGGGGAACTTGCTGGTCACGACACCTAGAATGACATTCTTGTGCGTAGGAAGTTCCTTTAGTGGCTCGAAGCCACCGGCGCGAGGGGTGTCGTACTCGAGGTAGTATGTGTCGACATTGAGCTCCTTAAACAGCTTGGTTGCAATACGGTCATATCCACCTTCAGAGAAGTGACGGCTACCGACGAAGTTACCACGGCAAATGTGTACACCAACGTGGAAATCGGCGGGACGCTTGGAAAGCAGATCGTTATACAGCTTGATGTACTTCTCGAATGTCTCATCAGCAGAGATCACATTCAATGGGTCTGCTTTCCAGCCCGCAAGCATCTTCTCCGAGCAGAAGTCTGTCGGCATTGTCTGTCAATTTTTCTCAATTCAACATAGGCACGCTTATGGAAAGACAACTCACAGGCAAGGTTGGGGTCGTCAAATTGAACATTCCTGCAACCGGCATCATAGAGGATCTGGAGCTCATCCTGGTATGCCTTGGCGATGTCGCCGAAGTACTCGTCATCGGTGGCATACACATTCTTCGGGTAAGCCTTGCCTTCCTTATACCGCAAGTGATACCAGTTAGGAGCAGCTAGGGTGAGTTTGATGTTCTTGACCTCCTCTGGGGGAACGACGCTCGCCATGTACTTGAACTCGTCGATATAGGTGCTACCGACGTGCTTGATTTTGCCAGTACAGATGACACTCTCACCAGGCTTGTGTCCAGCTTCGAGGAAAGCAGCGACATCGGGAGCATAGGGACGGAAGACATCGGCATCGATGTCGTTGACTTCCTCAAAACCATCAAGTCCAGGGAAGAAAGATCCCCAGAACACTGGATACAAGTTTAATCGTTAGCATCATGCCCTTCTACACAAAAGACCAAGTCCTCCCTTACTGTGTCTGCGGTATTCTCCATCCGAGACGGCGGCGTAGCCAAGCTTCTTCTGAGTTTCAGCAATCTCCTTGATATCCTTGTTCTCGACAGCGGCAAGATCAGCCTCAGAGACCTGCCCCTGTTCATAGGCTGTCTTTATCTTCAACAGTTCATCGGTACGAAGGAGCGAACCAAGGTGCTCGGCACGGAAAGGGGGGTTGTGGTGAAGCTGATGGGCCATATTGAAGAGTCCTGAGGCGATGATTCGGTCAGTATGTATTGAAATGGTCCCAGTGTCTCTTTAGTTCGTACCTATTGCCAAAGGTAGTGATTGAGCAGTATTTCGAAAGACAACCTTGACAATTGCAGAACGGGACGCCTTAAAACAGCAGAGGAGGGGCACCCCCGAACTCGGACCCAAGCAAAGTAATTCTATTTCACATCGATTCGCCTTCGCCGCGGCTCGAACCTTTCACTAATTGCCGAATGCTTCTACGTTCTCTGAAGTGCCCCACCGCAGAGGCTCTCTCCACATCCTGACTCGGGGAGGAGGAGGTAGTGGAGCTGTGAAAGAGGTATGGAGTACTGCGTATTGCCATGATAGATATGTTTGAAGTACGGAGAGAATGACAGGGAGTTGTTGACTCTTGACATCATGTCAATGGAGAGGCCTGGTTGATGAAAAGGATACAGGATCAGAGATTGACAAGACCGGTTTTCCTTTGTTGGAGGTAAGAAAGATGAGGCAAAAAGATCTAAAGATTAGATGTGGGTGGGTGGACTAAGCACTTGATAACCATGGTACCCTGTTACATAACATTCATTGCCTTCTGGAATACCTCTCCCTCTGTAACTGACTGACTGACTGATCCGTCAACAGTACTTGTTCGACTGACCGTACTCCGTAAGTAGAATATACAGCCATCCCGTAGATTCTACTATCGAGAGTCCTCTTGGAGTGGAATGCTTGGCGCGGACGCTAAAAAAGACCAACATTGGACATGTGGGGCTTTCGTCCCAATCCAGAAGGGGTTTTACCGCAATTCTCCAGAGCTCCCTTGCATAACTTCCTCAATGACATTCATACCTTCCATGTCCCTTGGATAGAACTCAGCCTTGCTCCTAATACGAATCGTCCTTTGAAACCCCTTTTAAAGAGCTTAAAAGCGTGTTATCGGTGAGTCTATTGCTGTCTTGAAACTGTTTCCCTTAAACCTCCGGAAGAGTTGGCGGAGCTCGTGTGACGTATGTGGGGTCGCCACGGCAGTTGATGTCGGCCTCCTTTCCCGACCATCATACACAGTATATGACCACCTCCGTCACATCTTTTAGTACGGCACGGACATTGAAGCAGTACAGATCAATCGCCCTGCTCAGTCGATGAAAATTCTAGCAGCTGCAGTCGAAATGTGATAGTCATGGGACACTAATTTCCTCTTGCAGGATATGCCGCATGCGATAATGGTTTCTCGAGGATCATCGTTGGAAGCTCTACCGAATGAGCTTCTGGACGAGATTATCTCCAATCTGTCATATCCGCCCCCTTCATTAGCCAGGCTACACCAACCGCCAAGCAGTAATATCGTCAAGTCGGGTACCCGGGATCTGAAGAACCTCTCATGCACCTCTTCGCGTTTGCTCGAGGTCACACGACCCCGATTATTCTCTCACGTTTGCTTTGATCTCCGGGATGTAGATGAGTTTCTCTCCTTTATATCCGATTCAAGTCTAGCTCGACATGTAAGTTCAGCCGTGGTCAAAGGGCAAGACTCCTCGGATGATCGAGAGGATCCATTCTGGTGGCGCCGGGCATTGTCCTATCTTGATCCACAGCGCATTGCAGTCATTGCATCGCCTTCGTTCATTGGCAAAATGACAGGCGCGCAGATATTCGAGGGGCATAGCTGGGCTTTCCAAACCCCACTTCAGATCTTGCAGTTAGAGCAGGACACTCGAAGCTCTGACCCTCCACCACTATCGCATCTTGGAAAGTGCTCCACGCTACTTGAAGCTCGATCATGGTCCTCGCTGCTATTCAACGAGTCTTCTTCTCTCAAGGCGTATAACCACTATGAATACTTCCTGTTTCAGGTTCCTTCACTGTTCAACACATGGGGCTCATTAGCGCACGTTAAACCTCGTCCGCAAAAGTTAACCTCACCCCCCGCACTGAGCAAATTGACGTCCTTTCGGTACACCGCCGTATTCCCGTTCTATAATCATGTCAAATTAGTCTTAAATGCAGTGGAGCTGATGGAGAATTTACGGTCATTGAGTGTCCAGTTAGCACCGTGTGAGGGCGACAAGGCTACCGAGCTAGAACAGAGGGGGTCTATGGACCTAGTGACCCTTGGATGGAAATCGCTACAGGCTATTCGCTTATCGGGCATTCTGTAAGTAACTTGGGTAGCAGGGGCAGCCTTTCTGAGTTTTGTGCCTGCGACTATGCATTCGACCCTCTACGGGCCGAGTTATCCCCCATACTGGATGAACTCCTAGACGAAAGTGGATGGGCCCACAACGGCCAAGGGACTTGGACTAAGAAGAGCATATGTTCCGCCGCTTGTGCGCCAGCAACAGTGGAAACCATTGTACAAACAGTCATTGCTTAACATATGGTCAAAGACGATGCCGCTTTTCAAAACGCGCTGGGTTTATGTGACCGGGATTCTCAAGAACCGGTACTATGGGGCTTTTGTATAGGAAAATGTGTTGTACAAAGAAAATATATACAGGGTTAGGGAGCATTACACATATACAGGTCCGAAATGGTCCTGCTCCCTTATTCCCTATCGATGTATATGATATTGGTGCCTTAAAACTAAGGCCTGAGCACGTGGAATGGAGTTAATTTTCGGATACAGTCTTTACCTCTTGACATCTAAGATGCTAGTACTAGTATGCCACACCTCAACCTCCAGTGTGCACCAGGTCTGCTCAGTGGATTCTTAGTGAAATCGATAGTTCTGCCATAATAATTCAACATAACTGTCGCCAAAATAGTTTCTCTGTCAGGAACGCCCTGTACGAGCACGTCATACTCATCAGTTCTAATTTCTAATATGGCCTCTGCTTCTACTCCATACAGTTCTGCGCCTGCATTCCCAACTCTTGCCCATACTCTTTTGTCACAACCACATCACGGTCAGATTTCTACGTCAGGAACCTGGGATCTCAGGGATGACATTCGTAAAGCATTCAAAAGCCCTGCACATAGTGTCTTCCGAAAAGGAACCGTAATTGGGTTCTCGAAACTAAGAAACCAAGCCAAGGGAAACGATGATATGGAATTTTTAGGCCAAGTATTGAGCTTCCTATTTATTTCGTTCTGCTCTTTTCCAACCGTTGCTCTCTTCCTTGTCACCACAAACATCAACTCAACTGATGATGATCGCTTGCTAGGTTTCACGATCAATACTTGCAGCACAGCTGTGTGAAACATCATCGCCGTCAAGTTCTTGTGCTAAAACATATATAATCCACCCTGCAAATCTCGACATATTCTCTCCACAAAGGCTCCTTGAGTCTTTGTTATCTGCATCTCAACAGTCACCCTTGACGCGCGATGAAGCAATCTCACATCTGGACTCTGTCCAATTATTCCCTGTCTTCGATATGGCTGCCGCTGTACAAGCGATAAGTGAAGTCTCCGATGCTCTGTGTAGGTATAAAAAGGAATGGGAATCACAGCAGACTCGTCAGGTAGAATCCACAGGTGATAATGACTGCCGCGTTTTCCTCGTCATTGCCGGACTTGACACTCTTACCGAAGGAGTCGTCCGAGCTTCCTCCACAGTCAGAGGAACAGCCATTCTGTCAAATTTACTGCGGACTTTAACACAATTGTCACGAATGTACAGCTCTTATCTTTCCGTGATGCTTGTCAATACTAGCGGGCTTGGAACGTTGACGTCCGACACGCACGCTGCCCCAGGTCAAATGCAGCAAGGGAGAAATCCAGGGACCAACCCGCAGACTTCTCGCGAGAACGGGATTCACTCCATATTTCACGCAAGTGAGAAGTTGTTTCCTAGTCTTCTTATGCGAACATTGGAGCAGGGAATCGATGCTCATCTTCTGTTATCGACTGTCAAATCCACACACGTGGTTGAAGTTATTAAAGACAGGGTAGGCAACGGCGTTGGACGATGGTGCATCTGGGACAAACGAATAAATTGAGCACTGGTCCCGAAAAGTTACTTTTGTTTGGAGCTGCACTATTATATATCAAGCAGCCCATTTATTTGTATATAGTATCAAATCTTACGCCAGCCTCGTCGAAAATAGCAACCGTGGCCCAAACTACCCAAATGTGCACACCAACTCCATATCGAAATCCCTGCGTTTTGCTTCCTTCCGCGAACAAGGGTATCATTTATGCAAATGACCTATAACAGCACTGCAAAATAGCACTATAATCTCTTGGATCAGCCTAACATCGGCTTCACTGACATCCGTTTTGGGCATTTTCTTTTTCAGCCCACATCCTGAGAACAGCTCTCTCCACGACGTTTTGAGCTTCCTTTTCACACTTTGCGAGATCCTGATCAACTGTATCCTCCTCGAATAAGATCTCTTGTTGTTGAACCTTGACCCATTGTTTATGTCTCTCACAGCGCTTCTTGGTACAAATCCCTCGAGACAAGCTGTTGATGTCATCCTCTTCGGTTTTGGCGCCATTCATGACGGTGTCACCATCTGCATCGGTGGTATCAGGATAGCTAGACGCCAGCGCCTCAGGAGTGCCATCCTCAAGTGTTTTCGCCCCAACTTCCGATAGCCTCCATTCGTCGAACTCTTCATCAGACCAGGCTAACCGTGAGTCAAAACCGCAGATATCTTTCCATCCGCCTTTAGGTTCGGCGTGCTTCAATCGTTCTAGTACACTCTTGGACCGTTGACGGACAAGATTCACGAATGTGTTACGCGCATTGAGCATATCCTTGCGATGAAGCAGCTCGTCACGTCGTTTGCGTAATTCTTCGATTTTCAAAGCCTCATCGGGTGAGTATGTAAGATCCTCAGGAGCGACATCCAATCCCAGCTTTTTCTTGCCCTTCTCTTTTGTGTCTGTCTCGGGGTCATCCGGTGGTAGTGAGACAATCTGTTCGCCAAGCTTGCGAAATTCCGCCGCTGAAGATACATCCATTATCACGGCCTTGAGATCACCGGCTGTGAGAATTCCGCCTCTGCTCCCAAGGTCTTCCATCTTGTTCTCGGGGGCCGGACTCATATTGAGGTACTGGGCCTTCAGGCGCATGAATTCCCGACCATGCTCGTCCGAACAGTATTTGCTAAGAGTATTATTGTTAAAACGAGCAGGCTTCCGACAAGAGGGCACGCGGCACATTGGTTTCCATGTAGTACATCCCTTGCCCTGCTCTTTGCAGTTCGGGCCTAGTTTGATATTAGCGAAGAACTGTTATCGCAAGAGGAAACACCAGCCAGCATAATAGCAGCAAAAGAAAATGCCAAATGAGAGAGACTCACATATATACTTGTCAATCAAGTCAGCATCTTTTGGGTCAATGTTAACACACTTTCCATGAAACCAGTCGTCGCACTCGCCATCACAGGCAATCATCCATGTATGATTATCAGGCTTACGGCAGATACAGAACAACTCGTTCTCATCTGTTGAAGCGTCTTCCTCCTCTTCTCCTTCTCCTTCTTCTTGTTCTTCATCGTTCTCCTCTTCTTTCACTGCAGCTTTCTTCGGGGCCTTTCTCTTCTTAGCGCCTTTCTTCTTCTTCTTCGTCCTGCTTTCGGGTGCTGGAGAGCTCGCTACAGATGCAGAGCCCTGCTTCTTGGCGCCAGGGGTTTTACTGGTGCGAGAGGAAGGGGTGTTGGATTGATGGCCATCAACACTTTCAGTGTCTTCTTCGGTAATCTTGCGCTTTTTGGCAGTTGACTTCCTTGCCGTACCCTTTTTTCCACTACCAGGTGTTGATTTCCTACCTGAGGTGGGTTTCACAGAATTGGCAGGCGATGACCGATCAGACGACGAGGCTCGCGAGCCTCGTCCATGTTTCAGATCGGCAATTTTCTTCGGTGTCGGGTGTTCCATGGGCGTGTTTACGCCATCAACCTGAGACAATATAGACTTGTTGTCGATTTCATCGCTTTCAGGAACCTTGTCCAAAGTCACGTTTGATGGTTCGGATTTAACTTGTGGCCCTGGCGTATCTTGAGTCGCTTCGAGCTTGGAGCCTACTTTTGCGTTCAGGAGGTTCTCATAAAGATCAGCCCATGCTTCAACATTGCCACCAGCCGCCGCTAATGAAGACCATGTGGGCATTCTGAACCGTCGGTGTATCGTGTTTGCCCTTCCGAACCCAAAATATCCGCTGTGTCGCCAACCCATAATGCCCACGACTCGGTCATCGTTAACGATTATATTGGAAGGAGTCATATTGTTGTGTACTAGGCACAGGATTTCATCTTCCTTATTCTCTTGGAACAACACATCTTTCTCCATCTCCTGTATTTCGGGCGGTAGCTGAGAGTTGAGTCCACTGCAAACGTACGACGGGCTGTCGGGGGCAGGATCGATGCTTGCCATGTGCTCGAGGATCTGACGGCATTCTTGCTTGAACTTGTTGATTTTTTCGGTGCTGAGATACCTCCAGGCGACTTCTAGAGAAACGCCGGGAATTCTGGACTCCACAGTGACATTCTTCCCATCAACTGTCCCACAAAAGTGTATTACCGGAACGGTGACGTCAAGTGCTCTAAGCGCATCCTCTGCTTTCCTTGCTGCGCTCAATTCATTCGCGTTAGCGCAAGAGTACCTTTCAGCTGTTGTGTCGACCACATCGTCCTTGTCAACTCGGATTGTTACACTGCCAACAGAATAAGCCTGGCGGTCCTCTTGCAAGTTCATAGAATTCTCTGAGCTCAAGTTCTCTTTCACCATGCTCTCCCAATGCGAAACCGCATCGGGGTCCGATTGCCACCAGTGATCGTAGCGGGGTTTGAAATCGTCGTCTCGCGGAGCGTAACGACCGTAATGAGGGCTTTGCTTAAGGAAGGGGTCATCCTGCGGTATATTATCCGGGTTTGTTTCATAGGGACTTATAGCCGTCGTATTATCACCATTGGGATCATGGGCCTGACTGACGCCAGTAGGTGTGGGCGCCCTGCCAGCCATCGCGCAACTTCAAACAATGCGGTAGTTGCCCAGGCAAGCGATTACAACGATGTTAATCAACTCAATCCAAGGAATATCCAGACCTTTATAGTCAAATTTAGAGTTAAGGCGAAGGCGCTAGATTATGTTGTGTCGACTATGTGGTATATGTCGGTCTCGTGACGCCCAGAAAAGGCATCATGGAAGCTGGCACAAAGTCGGTAGTGTCAAGAATTACGCCGATCCCGAGTAGGCAGAGAAATCTATCCAAGCGCTCATGTGTATTGTACCCTCAACGAACTGTTCTTGGTAAAAGCGACAGTGGTAGTGACAGCAACGGAGTTTCGGAGGTCGATGCGGAGTTGCTGAACGCGCGACTGCGCGATGAGGATGTAAGAGGAGGTCAACAGATGGGCGACACGACCTAAGGATAATCGAATAATATTATCCTACAGGCTCGACGCCAGGAACTGGAGGGCTGTGAGAATAGACGCGCGTGGTCAACCCCCAGGTTGGACCTTTCGGGGAGCTCAGAATACTTTCAGATTTGCAATTCTGCCGCGGACTTTACATGAAGGCGGTGTATGTTATCTCCGACGTGGTCAAGCAGTTTTATCAAACAGAATTCCAGCTCTTTTAGTTTATAGCTTGCCACAGGCTGTGAAAATTTAACGGTTCCTAACACCGCAGGGTTATATGACTTACAGGCTACTGTTCATGAAACTGCGATTGCCTTTCAATGAAGTACATTACATATGGATGTAATTGATCCCATAGAGGGGGTCGGTTCGAGCAGGGACGTTGTACCATTTCGCAAATTCACTCTGGTGCCAAATATGTAGGCAGGGGTTGAGTAGCGAAGGGATCACGCCGTTGAGCATAACTGACTGCGCAAGAACGTTTGTTTATCTGCTCTACCGCCAAGGGAAAGGGATCGAGAGCCAGTGTACTCTGTAACTAAGACCCCATTGGTCCTAACCATACTTATCTTCTTTACTTCGTAGCCTGGTTCAGCTTAGACAGATAAACTCAGAGGTGTCCAGGAGAGCCATTGTGAGTCTCACTTCGCCGTTCAAAGAAGCTGCGCGCGGCCATTGCAGGTCAGGTAGTACTGAAGATTACTAGAGAAGCTAATGCATAAGACCAAAGTTAAAAGAAGCGACAGTTTATGGAGTCGAACAATGACAGAAAGGGTTACTCCGTAGACAATTACTCGATTAGAAAGTGCTACTCCCAAAGGGGGCCAAAAAGTCCAGTATTGGACCAGCGATCGTGCATGATACCGAAAGGAGGTAGTTACTAGTTACTAGTACTAGTAGTTCCCATGTGAAATGGGATGAATGGTACAAGTATGTGGGGGGGTGTGAATGTCACCCAAAAATCAGGTACCAATTCTAACCCTCACTGGACCAATGCCACCCTGCGCTGTTATTTATGGGCGTGGATGATCAACTAGTAGCATTCGAGCCGGGCGGAATGGTGATTGGCCCTAGGAACAGGCTGAATCACGACGGGTTCTAGACGCCGGACGGATGCACAACCGAATCGGAAAAGACGATGGTCCTACGCCTTTGGGTTTAGTCGTCCGTCTTCCCATCTAATCTTGAACTCTTCCATCTTTCGGCTTCAACGCTTCAAATCCCGTCACCAAAAACATCTGATTACTGGTTACGGATATCCCTGGATTCAGCTTATTTCCGCTATTATTACTCTTCTATTCGATTCTTCTTATCACCCCCGCCACCTCCACATCCTAGTTCCTCGAGAGCGTCGCCTCATGTCATCATTCGACCTCGTATAGTCTCAGCCGCATCGTTCTTCTCTGCAAGTGAGACGGTCGCTTCCAGGCCGAGGCAATCGCAGATCAATTTCTATTCACCTACCTTAAGTCGCAGATCCCATCTGTTTGGAGTCTCTGACGTTTCCCTCCAACGGTTGCCCGTAGCTCCACATCTTCCCGTGAACACTCATGGACACAGCCCTCTATATAAGGTGACTGACAGAACCATCAATGAAGAGGATCTACAAGGTTTCTTTCTGAAACGCCAAATCGATTGACGCCGTCGCGACATCTAGATTGTTGACATTGATCGTCTTGTTCTGACTTGCTTTCTGCTGCTGTGCCTTCTGGCTACCGACTAGTCCACGTTCAGACTCGCACTTTGCGGGGCCCAAAATAGCATCGAGGCTTTGTATGTTTCACAATGCGCTGGGGTTGCTGCCGCTGATCATACAAAGCCCAACTCTCACAACAGCGCATGACGTACCATCGAAGAAGTCCGCAGCTCTGACCCCCGAGTTGCAACTAAAGTAAAAACGCAACCGTTAGAAGTGTTGACCACACAGGGTTGACAGAACGCAAAACCATGTCAAGTGTGCCTGACCACACGGATTCAGCTAAGCCTGCGATAGAATGGCAATTCATCGACGCTTCGAACAATAGTCGGAGCAATTTGACGCAGGTCAAGCGCCATGTGATGCAACAATACATGCGCCAAAAACGTGCATCGGGTCAGCCTAGTGATGATGCCGAGCAGACGGTGGTAGAAAGCCATAGCGCGCCACGAAAGTCTACCCGACGCCCCAGGAAGGGCAGGACGTCTACTGGGGACACTGCCCAGAAAGGAAAGGAAGAAGGCGTCAATAGTCAGAGGCAGAAAAATGTGCAGTCTTCATCAGCACAAAGGTCCAAAGTCAAAGTGGCCCCGAGCAAAGATTCGATGGACGATTTGGTGGAAGAAATTGAGCGAGATTTTGGTCCTGGTGTCATCGCAAGTGCTGAAAGTGCATCCATACCAGCCAATTCTTTCTTTCAGCTTCAAGGCTATCCGCTGTCGCCCTATCTTTTAGAGAAATATGTATCTGGAAGTCAGAGTAGTGGCTCAGAGTCGGGCAATTTATCCCCATGGTCATCCACACCAACATCCCCAACTGATGTCACGCTTTCTCCAAAAACTATCCTCAGTGCAGCACGAACCGACCCTTTCAATACCCTGCCGATGGATCTTGATGCTGAGGGCCAGCGACTATTTGACTTCTATGTCAATGAGATGCCTGCCTGTTCCTATGGTAGTCATTTCCGCTCTGCCAAGGCCCATAATTGGTATACGGCAGTCTTTGTTCCAGAAGGAATGAAAGGCGCCGTCACATTCCAGAACACTATTCTCGTACATGCAGCGAATACTTGGGCTTGGGTGCGGAACGAGGAGGAGACTGACTATACACTTGTTCACCGCAACCGCGCAATCTCCATGCTCCGAGATCATATGACACGAAATCCAGGTGATATCTCCGATGTTGCAATTATTGCATGTCTCAGCGCTGCAGGTCTCGAGGACTTTGACCCTCGTCCAGGGCACAAAGAAATTAGCTGGGTACACATGCGGGCTGCGAGGGAAATGATACGGGCCCGAGGAGGACCAGCGGCCTTCGAGAATACACGGTTGGGCATGTTAATCAACTGGCAAGATTATATTCTATCTGGATATGAAACAAATGGGCTAAGTTTCTTCTTCGAGTATAACCCTTCAGTCAAACAGTCTTTTAAGGAGCCAAGCCAATGGAAAGACTCGATAACGCAAACGTCCAATCTGACGCCTTCCCCCCTTCCATCAATGCCTTTGTTATCGCCTGGGGATGCTTTATCACACTCTGCATTAATCAATCCAAGTAATTCGTTAACATTTCCGTCACCAGAGGATGAGATCCGGCATCAGTGCGACGAGTTCATCGACTTTCTGAAACGTTGTGAGGAGCTCTCGATATCCCATCGACCTAACCGCGCCAATACGCCAGCTTCAGTGCGTTACACTGCGTTTCAGGAGACATCACTTCTGTATAGCATCCTTGCCGCACCACCCGGCCTACGCTTTACCGCTTCAGGCAACCGTAAACAATTTGTCGCGCGGCTGGTTGCACTGATCATGCTTAATGCAGCTCTTTGGGATTACCGAAACTCCGTGCAGCATAGCGAAACCTTCCTCTGGACATTAGAGCAAGCAGTACTAGCGAGTGAGGTTGACACGAGTGGATCCGTCGAAGCCTTACTTCAGATCATGCTTGAATGCAACGATGGTATAACGACACCAGACATGTCTTCTACGTCATTAGGGGACCAAGGCGTGCCCGATTTCACGCAGTATTCTCCTGCTGCCAAAACACAATACGGGCGACCTTGGTTTGCTGGCCGGATGCTCAAGGTTGCAAAGCGACTTAGCCTGAATTCCTGGATGATTGTCCACGACTTTCTCTTTTCATGTTTGACGTTATGTCTTGAGACACCTGTGTCTCTGTGGGAACGTGAACTACGGCAGGAGATCCTCAGTGCGCCTCTAACGAGCTATATCATGCCTGCTCTAGCAGAGTGACCGGATCGCTCCTTTTATCCCTATGTGGTTCGGCGCATAACTATATTTATCTAGTTTTGGGATAGATACCCTTGTCTGTTTTCTTGCCCATGAATGTACTTGATACCCAACTCTTATATAGCGAGCGGTTACAACATCCGTACTTCTTTTTTCTCTCTTTCTTCCCTGGTTTTGAACAGAAACTATCATGATCTACATATACTAGTACATATTTTGGTCTATATCTACTATGACATTTTTGCATGGCAGCTAAGCCCCAGGTTCTCCCTAGACCAGTCGCTGTCTGCAGGGTTCGAGACAGCGACAACATTGTTCTTGGGGTCCGGCTCAGGACGTCGGATATCATCCTGAGAGCTGGATGAGAAGATATGCTCTACCTCCTCAAGCGACTTGCCAGCAGTTTCAGGGTAAAAGGCCCAAGTGATGGCAGCGGCCACCCAATTAAAAGCGAAGAAGCAATAGAAGTAATTGAAGCCCATGCTCGACCTCGCAATTGGCGTGCATTGCGCGAAGACAAGGTTCAGACTCCAGTTAGTAGCGGTTGCCAGCGATGAGCCGCGGGCGCGGATTGCTGTCGGGAAGATCTCAGACGGATAGATCCAGGAGATAAGGCCAAGGCTGGTAAAGAAGATTGAGAAGACAAAGAACATAGCAATCGCGGCACGGACAGCATCCGGGTTGGCAGATGGGTCGCGAAACCCGCCGTTGGCCTGGGCTAAGGCCGCTTCTATGCACATGGTGGCACCCATGCCGAGTAGGGAAGGGATGAGCAGCTTACGACGACCCACACGGTCAATGAAAAGCATGAACACGGTATTCCAGAACTGAGCCAGGGCACCCCATATCCCCTGTAGCATGAGCGGGGTTGTGCCCTCCAGTCCTAGCGTCCTGTACAGGCCTGGATTGTAGTTCGAGATGATGTTGGTACCTGAGCATTGGGTGAACGCTTGGATGCCGCATCCAAGTAACAGGCGATGGCGCCAGCGAGCCTGGAATAGAAGCTCACGCCAGGAGTGTACGGCAGAACGTCGTTCCTCGGCAATGCTGTCGTTGATCTGGGCGATCTCGGCGTCAACCATGTGAGTATTTGACCTGTCCCGGTTTAGATGTAAGCGAGCAAGGACCTCTCGACCCGCTTCAGCGCGGCCTTTCTCGATCAGCCAGCGCGGAGACTCGGGAAGACACCAAACACCACAACAGAGGATCACGGCGGGAACAGCTTGGATGGCCAGTGGGAGTCTCCAGGTAATAGCACCGGTGTGAAGGGAGCAGCCATATCCAGTCCATTGCTGACCGGGGTTAGTCTGGTAAATTCGAAAGCTATACAGATGAATAAGAGTGGTATGACATACAGCGACAACAAACCCCAACCCGATCATCCATTGTTGCATAGAGCCCAGAAAGCCGCGTATATGGGGAGGAGAAACCTCACTCTAAGAAGGAGTCAGCCTGATCCAAGAGCAATGTCGTACCAAAATGGGAAAGACGTACACAGTATACTGGAATAGCAGATGACATCAAGCCTACAGCCATACCTGCAATCAATCGGCCTGCAATGAGCATAGCGACAGTTACGGCACCAGCTTGCAATGCTGCACCCAAGCTTCCCAGAAGGCCTCCAATGAAGATGACGGGACGCCGTCCATATGGATCAGAGATGTATGAGACCAGAACAGAACCTAGAATTGCGCCCCCTAAATTCCAATTAGAAAATGTTTGGCGTGCTAACGTCGTCTATAGGTGGGCCGATACCATTGTAAGAAGCGACTATACCACCCGTGGCGGCGTCAGAGGGGTGATTAAAGCGATTCTGAAAATCCTCTTGATCAAGGGTGGACGAAATTACACCGGCATCATAACCAAAGAGAAAAGAACCCAGCGTTGCGAAGACGCAGCACAGGGTAACAAGATAGTAAGCCATGGGACAAAGGCTGGTGAGTGATGTGCTCGGCGTTAGACTGAAGGTGGTGTGGTATCTATAAAGACCCCATTCGTGTATTCCACCGCCTTCTTGTATATTTCCATAGGTGATTGCTAACGGCTGATGAGATTCTTGTGAATGGGGGAATGTACTTTTTTCTGACGTTCCGTCTGGTGGCGATGTCAGAAAAGAGGAAGAATGCCAAGGCACTGCATCAGTCAAGACCACTGCGAGTTAAAATGGGAGCAATCGGGTTGACCGAGAGCTGAACAAGACCTTCATTCGCAATGATGAATACGGAGGACGTGGTGGAAGAGGAATGAAATGGGGGTTGCTGGTATTCTATACTTTCAAGGTATGTATGTATGTACATGTCACAAACATCCTGAGGATTTGAAATCCGCCATTGACCAGGGAAATTAAGGTTAGCTTCCTGAGGCAGTTGCTCCCCTTGACAGAGGTGGAAATCCCTGCCTGAGGCTGCGCCCGGCATTCATTACCCTAGCATTTCTTCAGCCTTACCTAAAAATTGGAACAGTTTGCCCACTGACGTATAGAAAGGCTTTCCGAGACCTCCAAGGCCGGTCTGGCGCTAGACCCGAAAGGGCGGGCGCTGGCAGGGCCCAGGAATCAAAGGATCAAATCGCCGTCAGCCACTATCAGATCGCCGAGGCCAAGTTTTTTCTTTCTGTCCCACTAGTCGATGGTCAGACCCCGACAATTACCTCAATCCCGCTAATGAGGGATTATTTCATCCCTCCCTGACAGTGGTGCTTTTTGCATATTCTTTCTTCTTCTCTGTCTTCTAGACACGTTCTGGTCGCTTCCGCAGTGGATCTCCTGGTCTTGGAAATTGATTTTGACTTCTCTCGTCGCTAAGTTTGTCAACCACGACGTATTCAGGTCGCATTCGCTTTGCCCTCCCTGAGCTCATTTTCTCCACATTTTCCAGCCTAACTTTTTCCACTTTCAAGTACCAAGACGTCCCCAATTAAATCGGACCACTGTTTGGCTAAAACAGGGCTGCTAAAAAAACGCAAAAAAAAAAAAGAAAGAAAAGAGAAAGAGAACCCTTCCAGAATTATTCCGTATTACAAGCCATAGCTATTATCAATTTGATCGTGACGACCCCGCCGCTCCCTTGATCTGTTGGAGTCTCGTATATGGTCATCACTGAAACTCCGCGGACCTTGCTTGACTCATCCAAGAACGCAATTACTAATTTAACAGAACCTCTCACCTCCTCCAGCTTCAGCCCATCCGCTGTCGGATAATTACTCTCGAGGAAAACACAACCACAGCAGCAAAAGCGGCGTTTTTTTCCAGCCCAGTGATTGGATCCCACTTGCAATCCGTCGGAAAAACGAATCGCACCGTCGTCATTTTCTCCTACTGCTCGATGAACCTGTGAGAAACGTCAATTCCACCCTCGTGGACGATAACGGTCGGATCGCCACGCGGGCATTGCTCCTTGCTGATCAAATTAGTCTCGCGCTTCTTTCGTTCTTTCGGGACGCCCAGAACACTTTCCTGATTCCACAAACGCAATTCAGTCGGAGCTCGCTCCCTTGCATGCTTCTGCGCCGACCGCCTTAATCGATCCCCGACCCCCTGGGCTGAATAACCGCGCGCACCATGGGTACTCCGTCCAGCGCTTTCCATACCGCGTCGGCGGATAATGCGACGGACGATGATCCATCGGGCCCCTCTGATTCAGTTTTCTACCATGATGATGCAGACCCTTCTTCTCTTCAGTCGCCCGACCAAGATAGCTCAAAACCCGCCAAGGAGTCCCTCCCCATGCAGAAGAGGCGCCGTGTAACCCGCGCTTGCGACGAATGTCGACGAAAAAAGATCAAATGTGATGGGAAACAACCATGTACCCATTGTACCGTATACAGCTATGGTCAGTAACTATCCCTCATGTTCTCTTTGTTGTGCTTTTGCGGCCATTTACCATGTGCTACCGCACACCATACCTGTCTACTCTGCATGTTACTCACTCCTCTCCCCATCGATAGAATGTACCTATGACCAGCCATCGAACCGTCGCCGTAATCCGGCCCCTCAGTATGTGGAAGCCCTTGAGGCCCGTCTACACAAGGCCGAGGCGCTCCTTCGAGTCGTTCTACCCGACATCAATCTCGACGATCCCCGGTTTGATGAGCATGCTACTGAACAAATGCTAGCCGCCGTCAAGCGCGAAAAACACCAGCCACAGCAACCGCCCGTAATCACCAACGGCTCGAATCCCCCGGCCGTTGCTGCGGGCCCTGCGGACGCTCCATCAGATAACTGTTGCGGCGAAGAATCTCTACTCGAATCAATGGTGGAAAATTCAGGTTATCTGGACTTGGACGATCAGGGTCACTGGGATTATCATGGGCACACCTCCGGCATCACATTCCTCCGACGACTTCGAAAGCAATTGGGCACCGTTGATATCTCGGCGCCGGCGATGCGATCGCGACCTATGTCACAGATGTTGGACAGTCCCAAGTCGGCATCAGAATCCCCGCAGGATGCATCACTACCACCCACCCATGACCTGCCATCACGCGATGTGGCACGACGTCTGTGTCACAATGCCTTGGAAGATGGTTGTTCTCTGATGCGATTCGTTCACGAACCCTCGTTCTACGCCATGTTAGATCGGATCTACGATACCCTGCCGGAGCAGTATACCAACGAGGAGCATGCATTTCTGCCACTCCTCTACATTGTGATGGCTGTCGGTTGTTTGTTCTCAGATGACGGGACTGGCACCCTGGATCTCTCCGGTTATGAAAGCGCCATCGGCCAAGGGTATGTCTGTCCTTGATACTAAGGTGTTATATTAGCTAACTCTGGCCAGGTTTCAATACTTTAAGGCTGGCCGGCAGCTCTTAGAGATCACCGACTGCCGCGACTTGACCTCTCTCCAGGCTATCTGTTTCATGGTATTGTTCTTGCAATCGTCTGCCAAGCTGAGCACTTGTTATTCTTTTGTCGGCATTGCCCTTCGCTCTGCCCTACGCCTGGGCCTGCACCGCTCGGTATCAGCCAACTTCAACCCTCTTGAACAAGAGCTGCGGAAACGCATCTTTTGGGTTATTCGGAAGATGGATGTCTATGTCAGCACGCTCCTGGGACTACCCCAGATGCTAAGCGATGACGACATCGACCAGGAATACCCAATGTCTATCGACGGGGAGTTCATCACCTCGGATGGCATCTTGCCCACGCCGTCAGATTATACGCCTCTCATGGCAGGTGCCAATGCGCACACACGACTTTCGAGCATTATGCTCAAAGTGGTGAAATATATCTATCCGGTTAAAAACGCTCAGCACCGGTCCAAGTCAGACCAACGTTATGTTGTAAGTCACTCCAAGATCCGGGAGATTGAGCGGGATCTCCAGGCTTGGATGGAGGAGCTACCGGCGGCTTTGCGACCTGGGACCGAGGTGTCACCTCAACTGGAGAGGTATATTTGACCTTCTACACTCCTTTGTGACCAAGACTAACTTTCTGTAGGGTACGGCAATTGCTGCGCATTAGTTATGCCCATGTACAAGTAGTCATGTACCGCCCTTTCTTACACTATGTCTCGAGTGGCTCTCAGGCCCGGGGCGTCGATCGGCGGTCCTACGCCTGTGCTGCTGCATGCGTTAGCGTCTCCCGAAACATCGTCCATATCACTACCGGTATGCATAAGAGAGGTCTGCTTAACGGGTCCTATTGGTTTACCATGTACACCACCTACTTTGCTATCCTCTCTTTGCTATTCTTCGTGCTCGAGAATCCCGACTCTCCCACGGCTAAAGATGGTGTGTTGAAGGATGCTATGGAAGGCAAGAACACTTTGACAGGACTGGCAAGGAAGAGCTTGGCGGCGGATCGGTGCTCCCAAAGCCTCATCTGCTTTTTCAAGAATCTTCCCGAATTATTAAAGAACCGCCAAAGCAAAGCGAACCCGGTGAATCTAAAGCGCCCTGCCCCGTCCAGTAGCAACAAACTGGGCAATGCTAAAAGCCCTACGGCCCCGCCTGCGATGCCTCCACCGCAGAGAGCGAGCACATTCCCTATTCAATTACTGAACAGGTCGACCAAAGAGGCCAGTAATATGCCCAAGAGCCTAGATGACAACCATCCCCGTCATAGCCGATCGAATTCCCGTCCAGCGAATACACCGCCCCCCTGGTTTTCCTCCACGCCCGAACCATCCATGGAGGCCATATCAACCCCGTCAGAGACGCAGGCCACCGAGTCCATTGCTGCCTCATCCAACACATCTCCCCTTCCTGTGTCCATGTCGACGCAAGACATGCCCTCGAGTCCATTCGTCGGCCAGCAGTTCACAAACCCAACTAACCTTCCTGATCTTATGCCCATCATGTTTCCCTCTGATGATCCTTTTGCCTACCCTACCCAGCCGATGTCCACCTTGGAGAATGACCATTTCCGGCAGGACGGCGGGGCCATGCAATTCGGGCGGGATCTTGCGACACAGCGATCAATGCCGCCTGCTACTGATCCCACCAACGCCATCGGGGTATCAACACCGACTCTAGAGGGCCTGGGTAATTTTCCCTTGTTCTCCAACAACAACACCCCAACCCTCATGAATGCGGCTCTCCCTATGCGCCTCGCAAACCCCCCTTCTGTGAGCCAGTCGCGGTTACAGTCGCCTGTTTCACACGCGTCGACCCCGACGAGTGGGGAGGCAGTCAACAGTCCCGATCTGGTTTCTCTTCCGAACAACAATTTTATGTGGCAAGGGTACAACTTCCAGCCGCCAAACCTCACCACTGAGCAGTCAACGCAGCCGCCGATGCCATCCGGGAATGTGCAGAACTTCGGCATGGGCGTTGAGGACAACTCCATGGGGATGGGCATTGATTTGGGGATCTCGCTGGACGATATATTTGGGAACCCCGATGCGTGCCGAGCTGGCAATGGACTTCCCAGTGACGATTGGATCCAATGGATGAATGTCGGAAACTGACTTGGTATGATACCTTTCTTTTTGCCATTCCACGAAGATAATGTAACGAGCAACGGAGTACGGGTATTGATGCGGCGTTTGTGGGTTTCGTATAGTTATGAGTATCATCCGTATATAGATGAAATGTCATGTTGATTTGTACATAAAAGGCTCTCACGGTATAGAAGTGTCTATTTAGCATAAGATCTATGTATGTTTTATCTGTATAGTATGGTACATCTATAGGACAATAACTCCACCACCTCTACCCAACAAAACCCATAAAATACACGAAAAGAAAAAAAAAATCACACTCTCCTCCTTTTCGGCGGCTGATACCAACTCCAAATATTCAACCCAATCTTTGTCCCCTCTGTCACCGGAAACGCCGCATGCCACGTCTCCAAATACCCACTCCCATCCGGCCTCAAATTCTCCCAAAAGATCGCATTCCCCTTCATCGGCCGAAACGTCACCCCCTCCGCCTCACTCTCACACTCCACAAACCGACACCACTTCTCATCCCTCGGCCTCTTGAACCGCGGGAAATTCGTCCCACCGCCCGTACACTCGTCCCCGAGATACACCATGAACGTACTGGCGCGGTCGCCGCCGCGCGCGCTCGACCCCGCCCAGTCATAGTGGTGTCGGTAGTGGCCGGAGGCGTTGTACCGCTGGGCCCACATGCGCTCAATGTACATGTGCGGTTGCCAGCCTTGGAAGGCCTTTGCGCGGTTCTCGAGACAGCGCACGGTGTTGGTGCGGGGGAGGAGGGCGCGGTCGGAGAGCCGGGTGTTGGGGTCGACTCTTTCCGTTGTGCCGTCGTAGATTATGGAGGGGGTGTACGTTTCTTGACTTTTTTTTTTTAGGGTATATTAGTACCTTATTTATTGTTTTTTTCTAGCTTTGTGGGGGTGGGTTTGGTGTGGCCGTGGGTTATGTATGTATGTATGTATGTATGTATGTTCAATTGCGCTGCGCAATCGATTGAACGGAAGCAACTCACCCGAGCTCGACGAGATGGTCGGCTTCCTCGGAACTGAGGAAATCCTCGATGTAGATTACCAATGGGTCGCGACGGAGGAGATGCACCCGGTAATTATCCGGGGGACAGGTGGCTTCAATGCCATCGTCCAGACTGAGGATGGTGCCGTTCAGGATTGGGCCTTCGAGGTCGGCGGCATCATCGTCTAGGTCGAAGGTGAGGTCTTCTTCGGAAGGGGGGAAGAATTGGCGGAGGGCAGGGGCGATGAGGAAGATGTAAATTGGGAGGAGGTAGAAGAGGGAGCCGAGGATTGTTGAGAGTTTTAGCATTCTTTTCTAGGCCGAGGGATATATATATACTTGAGGAGGGAAGGATGTGTCTTGGAAGGGTTTAATCGATATACTCGGCGGTCCAGAACATGTGAGCCCAGCTGATTCGGGTTTAGGGCGACGGAGTGGGACGTTAGACTAGACTAGATGAGGAAGGTATCTTCTATCGCTGATCAACTATGAGTGTCTTTATGGACGACTACACCTATGGTGATACATGCTTCATTCCACCTAGCATCTCTCGCCCTTGACAATCACACTCTAGTGATCGGCGTGACCCCACTTTTCGGAGAGAAAGTTGCCTCCTCGCCAGCAGTTGTTCTCAACCACCTGAGCTCCATCTGCAATGTTGTTGTAGCTGGGAAGGGTCATACCCCAGCGAGTCACAGTCTTTATACGCTGTTGGCAACGGTCATAGGACACAAGACGATGTCCTCCATCATTGATATTGACTCCACTGAAATGTCTCACGGAGAAATTCTCTGTCAAGCCTAAAGGACCAGTGCATTGCTAGGCTGGGGCCCATAGGACATGTATGGGGTTATATTTCCTGCAATTCGAGGATCCACATAGTGTTGGCCACAAGTGTGCTCGTATCTGCTGTCTGGATTTAGCCCGATAGTGCACAGATTTTCTCCCAAGTCTGTTTGTTGAAATCTCTCTGCACATGAAAGAGCAGATCAATCGATATAGATATATCAGCAATCCATTATTTTTGCACCATAGTTGATTTGAGAACCTAGTAGTATTGTCTATTGAACAGAAAGATTTGATGACCCAACATCGTTCTATAGAAAGAGAGATGTACCTGAGACACTCATCGCCACCCTTCGGCGCCTTGAATGCACCCCGCAAGGATAGACACCTATCATAATCTCAGGCACTAACTGGGGTCAAGATGCACACGATCAGTCGAAACAAGACCCTAGGAAATCACGTAAAAGCAACAACAAAGCAAGTCCCCTGATATCATCATCGAAGCATATCGTGCCATGCTCTGAATGTGATTGGGATTTCGTTTACATCGTGAGCGTCATAGCAGTATCAAAAATGTGCGCCACTGAACCCTATTGTCCACAAGTACGAACTGTACCTTCGTTGCATGTTTCCCCACCTGATTCCTGGGGTATTAAAGCGAGACTTATCTTAACTGTACCCCCTCTCATATCTAACCAGCCGCAGTCATCTTCTACGTGGTTTGTTTTCGTTCCTTTCATCTCGAGGCAGCGCCTCCCCCTTCACGACAGCTCACCACCGGCCAAAGAACTGAACACTAACTACCACAGAGCCCAAATCACATATCAAGCCATAATGCCGACCTCGAAGACCGATGCAGAATTCCGTCTCTCCGACCCTGCCGTCCAACCGCAAAATACAACGCAGAACCAGGCTGCGACCTCGAGACTACAGGATGCCTCTCGCTCGGCCGGTGAAGCCCAAGGAGCAAATCTGACTTCGCGAGTGACGCTACAGGATTTCCTTCAGACGCGAATGGACAAAGATGGCAACCCCGTGTCGGACCCTGTTGCGTTCACGGATGGCGCCAAGATGCAGAGCAGCAGTGATGCTCTGGATGAGGCGGATCTAGTCGATGCCGCTTATTATGATGATTTTGATTAAGACGAAATTTGTGGACGTGTCGCCGTGCCGGTTTGAGAGCGTGAAGCATTCAATTAGTTGTATATTTATTTGTTCTGATTTGTTACACTCATTCCACACGGGCGGTTTCAATGCTACTTCCTTCATTCTGGTATTGTGTCTGGCAATCTATTGTGAGTTAATGTTCAAAAGAATGTAGATCAAGATGCCCTAGCCCTAACTCAAGTTTGCACATACTCTTCACCTTATCCAGGAAATCCCCTACAGGTCACCGGAATAGGTAGTCTAACGGGTGCAAAAACGAGGGGCCTTCAGGGTCAAGACATTGTCCTTGGGAATAGCAGCACACACACGCGAGATCACCCCACGGCTCGATTGTCACACATGTGGAGAGTTGTGGATAAGACTTTGGGGTTGAGTGGATCGGCCCATGTCAGCTTTGCGTACCGATGATATAAACGCGCCTTCCGCACGCCACAAGCGAAGTTAGGATAAATACAATATCACGTGGAAATTGCATCGACTTCATGAGCCATCCCGGTTTCCACCGACCTGGTTTCGAACCACTAATATATTCGCAGTATGATGTAATGGGTTTGCCTCTCGCATGCCTAGGGCGGGAATATAGCCATCCGTGCATATTGTGTATTTTATGGTTACTTGTAGTTACTCTAGATTTGGTTATATCATGCATCTCTGCGGACTTACCGATCAGCCGATTCTCGGGATGCCTCAAACTCCCCATATTGGTGACGTTGGATGTAGAACTCGAGACAGTCTGAAGATTGCCCACAGTGAAAGATCCCGATACATACTTGTAGTCATTCGACCGTTCTTAATACTTACCACTTCTTCAAAACTCAATACGACCTCCATTCTAAGTTCAATCGGTAATCGGTAAAGTCAGTCTTGTCTAAACCTGTTTTGGATAATATCTCTTATATATTTACTGATAAGTCCCTCTCAAGCCAAATCAGTCTCTCTAACCTCCTCATATGCAGCTTTATAGAAGGGTTTATCATATCTACAAACCGCCTTAGATCTTCAAGGGTAGGTTTCTCGTGCGGCTCGTAGCAGTGGAAGGGAGAGCACACCAAAGATATATACTCCCACGGTGGGACCTTGCCTACAAAGGAGGCATAAAGTCTGTCCCAGATGAACTTGTTGTTTGCATGCTTTCGCTGGAGAATGCAACTGAATCTCTGTAGAGGAATAGAATGTGTTGCCGCGAGTCGCGCTTGATGTATGTACTATGAGGAACTTGTAGTGGAGCCTACACAAACAAGGCTCAGCCTGTAGTCCCACTTGGTAACTGGCAAGACAGCTAGGTCACGCATGGGCCACCTCTGTATAAGTACTGTAATGCTTTATGGGATCACATAGAATCAATTGGTAGTTTTGGTCTGACATGGTCTTACTGTCTACACTCTCGTTGCCCTCTAACCTTCATTCCCTTATGCGCTGCTGCAGCTGCCATCCTAGTACATGGAATACGTAGATACGTCTCGCATCCCGGCATCTTGATTCTTCTATTTTCAGTATTCTTGTATACTTCCAATACTTCAAGTATAATAACGGGAGTTTTCGGTGTTTTTGGGTCGGGTCGGTCTCGACCCGAAAACAACTCGACTTGCAGCGGGGTAACAGTTGCCTGAGGTAACGACCGCTACAAAAAGATTTGAGTTAGCGACTGCCAATATTCCAACATCCACATAATATTGGAGCCATGGCATCACCTAAAGATGATATCAGTCAGTACCTTCACCAGTCGCACGAGCGCATCTTCCAGAATAATCGGAGCTGGGTCTCTTCCAAGAAAAAGGAAGATCCCGCGTTCTTCGAGAAGCTCGCAGCCGGTCAAACCCCCGAATATCTGTAAGCACGTCCTGATTTAGAGTAGCATTGAGCAGATTAACAAAAACAGATACGTAGGATGCAGTGACAGTCGAGTCCCCGCCAACGAGATCATGGGTCTCGAAGCAGGCGAGGTCTTTGTCCACCGGAACATCGCGAACTTGGTCCCCAACACTGACCTCAACGTGATGTCGGTGATCAATTACGCGGTGCGACACCTCGGCGTCAAGCACATCGTGGTGTGTGGCCACTACAACTGCGGAGGGGTTAAGGCGGCATTGACCCCATCTGACTTGGGGTTACTTAATCCGTGGCTGCGAAATATTCGCGACGTCTACCGCCTACACGAAGCTGAACTTGACGGCATCCAGGATGAGCATGCAAGATACAATCGCCTCGTTGAGCTCAACGTGATAGAGTCGTGCAGAAATATTGTTAAAACCGCTGCGGTTCAACAGAGCTACCAAGAACACGGGTATCCTGTGGTTCATGGATGGGTGTTTGACATACGTGATGGGCTACTTCGAGATCTTGATGTTGACTTCAAGAGCATGCTACAGGGCATTAAGAAGATCTATAGTCTTGGAGGATCGTCCGAATAAATCAAGGCATTATCCCAGTACATGACGCTGGATGTTGAGATCTCTGGTCCCTCGGTGTTGATATCATCGCTCAACTGACCTGTTCGCAGATCCCTTCTCTCTATCTATCAGATGGGATCACAGGCTGGAAAATCCATTAGTTGACACTAGATCTATGTCAGACAACAAAATTGTGATATTCCACGTTTCTGTCAGGCCGTCAGCTTAAAGATCACCTCTGTGGCTGAGGATCTGATGATCTAGAAGCCTGTGAATTAGGTCTTAGCAGATAGGAACCCCTCTGAGAGATAAGAATCAGCCAGCCACATCTTATACAATGACGTATTACTGCCGTACTTCTGTCTGTTACTATAAAAGTAGTTGAGACATTGGTGATTAAAATAAGGCCACATTATATGGAATACCCCAGCCGCTTACCGGTGATGTTTAGTTAGCATGTCACAGGAGTATTCACCACCTCTGGGGTCTACGTTGTGTTTTGCGGATGATGGATTGGTCCACCATCAAATTTTCCCCTTTGCCTAATTCTATTATATACTAGAATTGTCTGTCTAGTGTTGCAAGAACAATTGGAGAGTAGTACAGAGGTAGTGGAACTGCTTTTTAGAATAAGTGTATTTGTGACGATTCCATTATCAGTGGGCTGAATGCGAAGACCCTAGAGTTATTCAGGAGTAGCTTGATCGTGTGCAAATTACTATAATGCAGTACAGTATCCATCGAAGGAATACCTACAATTTTGACAAAACTGGTGTTGCTATGGGCTTGGTAGCTACTGCTCAGGTAGTTAATAGCGCTGAGTATCATAGAAAGCCCTTGCTTATACAGCCAAGTGATTGCAAATAGGGTGCTTATTGAATATATTAACTCTACTGGATGGGTACTTCCACCATAGATTATTCTTAAAGGGAAGGTTCATATAGAGGGCTGATAACAAAATCCAAAGATCCGGAAGATTTATTCATTAACCCAATAGCAACAACACATTCCCTTCATTATAAATATTGATTGCTCGCCGGTTCCCTAGCCCCTTTGTAGCATCTTTCCCTGCCGACGCTTGGATATCTCTCACAATGTCTGGTCCAACAACATCTTTAATGCCCAATTCCTTCTCACTACCAATAACAACTGTTGCTACACGCCAGATCGGAATAGCCATTTCAAGAATTCCTACCCAGTATTTTGCCAAAAGAAAAAGTTATCCAGATGAACTTGGTGATTGTGTACCAGCTACTACTCGACTGTAATGTGTGGTAGGCAAGGAATTATTTAAGCATACTAATGCAAGGCCATATTAATTTTCTTCTTTAGGTCAGCTCTGAGATAGCTGCAAAGCTTTATGAATTAGCCATAATCGTACAATCAGTTAACAAGCTAGTAAGACACCTCCCTATGATCTTTTACACTACTTCAATTTCAACTTCTATAGCGCTGACAGAAATAAGGCCGTCGCCGACTCACTGAGCAAGATTTCAGGGTCCGAAGAATTAATCTCATCTTTACAAAAAGCGCCCCGTTCTGGTATATAGAACAAGCGATAATTAAAAGTCGAAGCGCAAGCCAAACAATGGTTCGAAAACTAGGCTAACAAGGATAGGGAAGAGCCAAGGAATAGGGCTATCAGATGAACAAGTCCGTAGAACATCTAGCCTTCACAAAAAGTTGGACCAAGCAAAACGGAAATGATGGGAGTATTCTACAGATGATATATAACTAGACTAAAGATACACCGCCGAAGTTCTAGGACTTCTTGCCTTTCCAGACGGATACCCAACTTATTCAATACTGCATAAAAGAGGTGGAGAGCATCAATATCTCGAAAAACCTGGACCCTATACGGGACAGGGTGCTCCTTTAATCCTTCGTCCAGACTGAAAAGCGCTTAGATAAATCTCAGACCAGTCAAATAAAAGGTGGCGACCGTCATCCAAAATTAAAGAACTCAAATTATCTCACCATCGTGAGCCAATTGTGGAGAACTACGAAGAGAGTCCCTATTGCAAAAGGGAAATACCAAGCGCATCAGAGAAGTGGCCCTCTACTTCCAAAACAAACCCGTTAACTTTTGCCCCGCAATTTCTCGTTTATGAAATACGGATAGATGCGGAGTATAATCGTAGATGGCGCATAATATATTGAGAACTAACGCACGTACTAAATTATTACGGTGTTGAGGCTAATAATGACTGACCGAGAGCCACTATTTAATCCCCTAATTTGAAGCTAAAACGGTGCTGTCAGCCGGGATACTAGTTGCGAGTGTAATTAGTTTAGGACATGACTATATATATATATATATATATTTCTTTGCCTGCTCTTTTCAGAGAAAACCAAGTGTATTCAAGCTCTCGATCAAGTAAGAGTAACTCACCGGCCCAGAGACCATCAGCGGGATTGGTTTCTCCGTCAAACGCAGGAGATTCTCCCGAAAACATACCGGTATCGTACGGGGTAAATTTATTACCACCCGTTGGACCCTCGGGGTCGCACCCAGCCCAAAGGTTCAGTATCGTAGCAAGGGAGTGTAACGGACCTGGCAGAAGCGAAATTAACCTATTATCATACTAGGAGGAAGATCAGACTCAATACGGAGTACAGTTTCTAAGTCAGAGACGCCATTTAGTAGTGTAGCTTGTCATCCGAGACCCTAAAGACTTGCAACATGGACTCGAAGAACTTTACAAACGAATTCCGGCTTTCTGATTGAGTGACATGATTATGTGATGGGAGAAATTCCCTTACGAACAGCCTTGTGCGTTTTTGCTGCGGTCTTCCAACCTGTCATCAATGATCGTATCCTAACAAGGATTTCCGACTAAGATCTTGTAGGACACCAACACACGTAAAAGAACGTGTATGGAATGCAGCTGACAGCGTCTTCTACCTGAGCCTTGTCACACGGTGTTGCAAAAGCTAGTACTGAGAGCCTACGGTACTATACAACAAGTTGATACGTGTATTTCTTACAGATAAACGATGTACCCCTGTACCATACTAAAAATGGAATGGACACAGGGAGGCCTTCCAAAAGTTAGTTTTGATAGACGACGAAGATTAGGAGAGGTTTCAACTCCGTCTGGATCTCGGTGAGCGACGTGATTGCCATGTCCAAATTAGTTTGCAAAGGAAAAGTGGGCTCAAGCATTCGATAAGGATGGGGACATGCGGAGGATGCACCTGTGTTGGAAGGTGAAATCTCTCAAGGAGCGATCTGGATTGATGGCCGTTCCCCTTCCAGAAGCACGTGGGACCCCAACTCATCGAATTCCATACCTTAACTTCAGCCTTGGAATCCCTTGGCAAACGCTCTTTCAACAGGCATTACATGACAAAGATGAATGATGTAGTTACGGTGCTTATGTAACTTAGCGTCTTAGAAAGAGGTTGTTCGTAGATGTTGAACTATTGGCTAGCCCTGTTCTTTGTTTCATCTCCTTCCCCTTATTGATTTTCTCTTCGGCTCGTACAAGCTCGCGTTCAGCCCTCTTTCCATAAAGTTGACCTTTCTGGGATAAAGTTTAGCAGCCGTTCAAGAACCTCCAAATGCCACAAAGCCAAGGCAGCAAGATTATTAAGTCTAAGCGCCAAGTATAGCAGTCTCGATGCATCATCTTGGCCACTTCCAAGACTTCCACGGAGCGGGAGACCAAGACAGGGAGGTGCCAAGAGAGTATCCGTGGTTACCACTGAAGACCATTTCTGAAAAAGCACTCTTGGCCCCCCCGGTTTATGGTCGAATATGAGGTAATTTAGAATCTGCCCCAGGCCATCGTTGGCTCCATTCATAAGGCCAATCGTGGTTCGAATTTCAGGGAACCGCTTGTGATCTCGTTTAAATCTCCCCGAAATTTGACCCAATCAGGTTAGCGATACCTCCATCTTTCCAGGGTCTGATTGGCGCTAATCCATCACTTTTCATTCATGTGGAAGCGGGGCTTGAGGGTTGCAGGTCTCCGGTAATGATGCTGTATGGTACGTTTCAGGTCGGCTGCCGATCGAGTCCCCTTGGTGACATGTGGACACTATATTGGGGAGTAATATTGAGTTAGGTAGTGTTATTCTGACGGAGGGATCATTCTGAGAAAAAGATCCATTTCCAGGGCATCAATTTGGCAGGATTTCTTCTTTCATTCAATTTTTTTCTCTTTCTTTTTCTTTTTCTTTTCCTTTTCCCCTTTTTTTTTCTTACTTTGCGATGAGCGAAAGAATAGAACAAGGAGAAAAGTGGTGGCCTAATTTGCGTGCACGTGCGGTATCGTACCAGACCAATACGGGAAGTAAGGAACGCCACAGCCCCGCATCATTCTTGGCCCGGTCTTGTCGTCTTGTCCCTGTCCTCCGCCGGGCTGTGCAAGCGGTCTTTTCTGGGCAAGGCTCGGCTCCGGATGTCCGCACAGGACAAGAACCCAAGCCTCCCCCTCTTGCTTCCAAGACTTCCTCTCTTCTTATCTCTCCCCATATTCCCCCCCCTGACTTGTCCTGTCTGTCTTTTCCCAGTCTTTCCCTTCTCTCCCCCCTTTTTCTTTCTATCACCTTGTGTTTTCACAACTGTTTCTATATTCGGTAACAATCGCGTGTTGCATTGGTACTTGTTGTCAAAGCCAACTCATCGCGTCTTACCGTTCCTCATCCCTGATCTTCCTTATTAACCAAAGATCCCTTAGCCTGGACATCTTTGGTTGTCTATTGAGGGATAATTCTCTTGGTTCGTCTTGTATTGAGTCCTTTCACGACAACTTCCGCTCCCAAGAAAAGGACAAGAAATTTTCTTGGCAATGTCGGAACCCCAAGACACCACCTCCCCTTCGACTGCGGCTGCTCCTATTGCCGCGTCGACCGTGCAGGAGCAACCCCAAACCCAGTCGCCGCCTCAAGTATCCGCTACCACGACATCCTCGGTGACGGCAACTGCTGCCGCAGCGACCGCAGCTGTAGCATCCCCCCCTGTTAATGGTGCTGCGCGCCCGACCGAAGAGTTGTCTTGCCTTTGGCAAGGATGCTCTGAGAAGTGTCCTACCCCCGAGTCCCTCTATGTAAGCTTACCGTGGTCTCATATCTTCTGCGATCATTGTCACCCTACACAGCAGGCATTGCTGCCACTTGTCCCTTCAGCATATCACATCGGAGCCCTTCGAGCGCTTGCTTTTGAACGTAACTAATCATTTTACAGGAACACGTCTGTGAACGTCACGTAGGTCGCAAGAGCACAAATAACCTCAACTTGACCTGCCAATGGGGCAGTTGCCGAACTACCACCGTCAAGCGCGATCATATCACTTCTCATATCCGAGTACATGTGCCCTTGAAACCCCACAAGTGTGACTTCTGTGGAAAGGCCTTCAAGCGTCCTCAGGATCTGAAGAAACATGTCAAGACACATGCAGATGATTCAGTACTGGTTCGGTCACCTGAACCGGGTTCCCGGAATCCAGATATAATGTTTGGAGGTAACCCAGCAAAAGGTGTGTCCTATGTCTCCAGCAGTATCTGCTGCGTAACTGACCTTATGGAGCTCTAGGCTATGCTACAGCTACGCATTACTTCGAACCCGCCCTGAACCCCGTCCCCAGCCAGGGCTATGCTCACGGAGCTCCTCAGTACTATCAATCTCATCATCCACCTCAACCGGCGAACCCATCTTACGGCAATGTCTACTATGCGCTAAACCATGGACATGAAGCCGGCCACGCATCGTACGAGTCGAAAAAACGTGGATATGATGCCCTGAACGAGTTCTTCGGTGATCTCAAGCGTCGCCAGTTCGATCCAAACTCCTACGCCGCGGTTGGGCAACGCCTACTTGGTTTACAAAGCCTGTCTCTCCCCATTCTTAGCGGCGGCCCACTCCCTGAATATCAACCCATGCCTGCGCCTGTGGCAGTAGGTGGCGGAGGCTACAGCCCTGGTGGCCATCCTCCCGCTCCTGCGTATCATCTTCCTCCCATGAGTAACATCCGCACCAAGAACGACCTGATCAACATCGATCAGTTCTTGCAACAGATGCAGGATACTATCTACGAGAATGACGACAATGTGGCAGCTGCTGGTGTTGCTCAGCCGGGTGCCCATTATGTTCACGGCGGCATGAGTTATCGCACCACCCACTCGCCACCCACTCAGCTACCTCCAAGCCATGCTACGGCCACCACTTCTGCAGGCCCCATTTTGGCCAATCCTGTGGCCCATTCGCCTACTGGAACGCCCGCTCTCACACCGCCCTCGAGTGCACAGTCGTATACCTCTGGTCGGTCGCCTATTTCTTTGCCCTCGACAAACCGGGTATCCCCCCCTCATCATGACGGTGGCTCAAGCATGTACCCTCGCCTTCCATCGGCTACCATGCCTGACAGCATGACCGCTGGTTACCCGACCACATCGAGCGCAGCTCCTCCGTCCACCCTTGGCGGTATCTTTGACCATGATGATCGTCGTCGGTACACCGGTGGCACCTTACAACGCGCAAGACCTGAGGAGCGTCATCTACCTGAGCCAATGGATCTCTCTCATGATAACAAGGATGACGGAGAGCGGACGCCACCTGCTAAGCCGCGTCAAGCACCCTCATCACCCGGTCGCATCTCCGCTAGTTTGATCGACCCTGCTCTTTCGGGCTCCGCAACCGAAGCAGAGACGCTACGGACGGCCCAAGCCGCGACTGAAGTCGCTGAGCGATCAGATGTGCAGTGGGTTGAAAAAGTCCGCCTTATCGAATACCTGCGCAATTACATCGCGTCTCGCCTCGAACGGGGTGAATATGACGGCGACTCAGGCATGACTCGTGAGTCGCGCACACCAGAGGCTGGACATGATGGCCACATGGAAGGCGTGGAGAGCGAGCCTGTTTCTCGTCCTGCCAAATCTGAGTCCCCGGTGAAACCTGAGGCGGGAGGTGATACGGTGATGTACCCGACACTACGGGGAGTCGACGAGGATGGTGATTCTAAAATGCCTAATTAAGCGATACTCTTCAAATTGTTCTGTTTGCATTACCATGATCCGTTACTCTACTCTTGTGCATCCTTTTCTTTACGGCTCGTTACGAAACCGTTGTGGGAGTTTGTCTTCTTTCTTCTTGTTTTACTTTGCACTGAATTGTGGATCTTGACTACCGAATACCTACTATTTTTTGTAACTGCGGGTCGTGTATTTGTTGTTTGTAAGAACGTTTGGTTCGAAGATTTCTGTTCTTGTATAGTGGGGAGTTTCGAATGCAAAGGACAGGATTTGGGTATAATTTATCTTTTTTCTCTTTTTTCGTTTAAAGTTTCTGTATCAATATTTCTCTCCAAAGACCCGGGCATTTTTCTAAGTTTCGTAGACCTGCTAAGACATGAAGAATGAGGGAAATTTAGACTATGATTGGTCAGGCTGCACAGAACGCCTTTCGGGTGCAATCCAGACGCATGAAATCAACAGGGAAAAACTAAATCCGACCGTTTGCAACCAAACCATGTTTGTTTATTTGGTTACGGCCTACTAGTTCTGGTATAATGTCCTTGGTTTTAGATAGACATATAGGGAGTGAGAAGGTAATAAATATTTAGGGGAGGTATCTATGATGCTACCTTGCCTTTCTAGAAAAATTCAATCAACAAAAACAGTTTTTTGTCTCGAGGTCATGCAGATCAAACTTAAGACATTCCACTGGGCAGACGCTAAACTGAAGACGGGAGGAATGACGCAAACAGAAACATGGATTCACAGTTCAGGATTGGTGGTTTGACCATCACGAGTACCGTTAAAGTGGAATTTGAGAATGCTTTCTGATTGCCCGATCCGGTGTTTTTCCTGCAGGCCAAAATCTGGTTTGGTTGGATGCATCACACGGGAGTGGAGGAAGAATTAAGCAGCGTTCGGTTTTGTTTGTTGACCCATGATCAGCACTCCCGAGGACTCCGTATTGTCGATTTCTTGTTGGGAGTAATTCCTCGTAACCCTTCATTGAATAGTTGGGGTTGTCGCAGGAATGGCTGCATGAGTAGGGAAATCTTAGTTAGGGCTACTCGGGTGATTGAGTAAGGGACGAAGGATTCAATTTGTCGTCGACCAGGGAGTATGCTGCTCAAGGGGGAGAAACATGCAAAGGATCTCGACAATTCCTGCAACCGGGGATTCATTTGATTTCTTCGTGGGATTTTCAGGGAATTTGCCGGGTCTTTGTCTCGCTTTTATTCCCCATAACCTCTCTATTTTCAGGGCCTGTTGTCCTCTGTTCCTTCAGTCTGGGCCGGTCTCCACTGTCTGTTTACGGCAGCGGGGATCTCATCCAGTCCATTCGAGGTCCACGGAGGTAGGATTGGGGAATCCCGGGTTTCTTTTTATAAATATTCCCATATTAAAAGGTTGGGTGAGCCAGGAAGTCAACTGGGGCAGAATTGTTGAACATTTCTCCATTCATTGTTGCGTGACAAAGAGAAAGAAAGTGAGAGTGTGGTTTTGGGTCTGGATCTACGGACTGTCATTTCCAGAGAACTAAAACTGATAAAGACGATCCGTCAGCAACCGACTTGCACTTCCCCACACGGAAGCGGTCACGCCCCAAACACCGGCGCGCGTTATCGTCATCGCTTCTCTTTTCTTTCTTTTCCCACTTTCCTTTCAAGACAGTCGTATCTTCTTCGCTCCCAACAACAAGCCCTTTGTCGCTCCACCCCCGCTTCCTCCACCCGTGCGACTCCCTGGAATCCCAATTCAACCAGGTCACCCTTGACAGTCCTCACATCAGATCTCGAGAACCGCCCTCAGAAAAAAATTCCCGTGGCTGAATAATAATAAGCCAGCCACGCCCAGATCGCGTCTTGCGCGGTGGCAAACGATCCTTTGGTTCTTACCCTCTCGAACACCCGGTTCAAGGTTTTCTTTTGCCCTCTTTGGGTCATCTGTCTGCCGTCCTCGCTTCGCCTTCTTACAACCTCTTCCTACGTCAATCGGTTTGTTTGTTCGCTTGGCGCAGAATTTCGTGAATTATATGGGTCCGTGAATCGTGCACAGAACGTACAACCGATCTTCGATTCAATATTGGCGATACGACATTATCTACACCCAAAAACAAAAATAAAAAGAACAATAAGAAAAACAAAAAAAACAAACCGACAACAGAAAATTCTGCCAGAATTCACAACACTGTTTGATCAAATATGCCACTATCGAACAGGCGCCGCGCGCGGCGCAAGGAAATTCAACTACAAGAGACCTCAGATGCGGAAGCTCCGGACTCCTCGCCTACGCGGCCGTCAAATAAAAAGCGCAAGGTGTGTGGTCACACTGCTTGACTGGGATATCCTCTCTATGTTGTTCGGTGACTAATTTCCTATCTGCAGGTCGAACGGACCTCCCCTCATCCTCGTCCCCTCAAGACTGGAGAATCCGCTGACGAGGCGGACCACTCGTCCCCGGAGCATGAACTGTCGGAGAACCAGGACCTTGTGGATATGGTGATATCGTATCTCGACGCCGCCCGCGAAGAAGTGCGCGTGATACGCGATCACTCTAATACGAAGACAGAGAACAAGCAGAGTATCCGTGCCTATGCAAAGATCGCCGGCCGCAACTGGACGTACTATGTCAAAACTCTCCATGTCAATATTGGGCGCGAACCGGATCGTGAACAGAAGCTAGATGAGCAGTCAAGCCCTGTGACCATCGCTGCACGGGCACTGCCAGAGGTGAATGTGGATTTAGGACCTAGCAAGTTCGTATCGCGTCTGCATGCTGAGATCTTTTACGACGGCGAGGAGACAGCCTCTTGGCATATTCGTGTGAATGGTCGTAACGGCGTCCGGTTAAACAATGCCATCCTGAAGCGCGGCACTGATGCGATCCTTTCGTGCGGTGATATCATTGAAATTGCCAACACCCAGATGATGTTCGTTACTCCCGGCGATAAAGCCAACATCCATCCCGGTTTCGTCCAACGCGCGCAGCGTCTTGCCAACGGTGAGGAGGATGTAGCCGCGTGGGACGCTTCGCAACATGCCCATCCCCACCCTGCGCCACCGGGTGCCCCCGAGACTACTCGCCCTCCAACCGGTCAACCGTCTTTGGCGCCAGCACCGCACTTCCTCAAGCGCCAAGTAACGCCGCCGCCACGGTCCCCCGACACTGTTGGTGCCCGGACCGCCAAGCAGTCCCCGTTGTATAACCGAGGCATGATGATGGAGAGCACGGAGGAGATTGACTACAGCAAGGACTCGGCCAAGGACCTGAAGCCTCCCTACAGCTATGCCACGTTGATCGCGCAAGCAATCTTCTCTAGCGAAGAAGAAAAGCTTACACTCAACAACATCTACAACTGGATCATGGACAAATATGCATTCTATCGTCACTCGCAGAGCGGATGGCAGGTACGTGATGTCTTACATAGTGATCGTTGACACAGTTGCCCTAACCCATGACCAGAATTCGATTCGTCATAACTTATCCCTGAACAAGGCTTTCCAAAAAGTGCCCCGTCGTACCGATGAACCAGGAAAAGGAATGAAGTGGCAGATCGCCCCTGAATACCGCGAGGAATATTGGAAGAAGCAGCTCCGCAAGGGGACACAGTCGTCGGCACCGTCCTCCCCCGCTACCAGAGATCCAGCCACGCGTGGAGCCAATGGTATGGAGGCGGTTTTCTCCAGCAAGAAGTCCCCTCCAGTGTCGTCGCCCGGGTTTAGCTCTTTCCCCGTCGCTCCGGTTGAGGCATACACGCCGGAACGGGGTTCACGGGCAAGCCGGAACGGCCCCCACGACCATCCTCTCCGCCCGCCTGTTCGAGACTACGAGGAGCCATCCCCATTGCCTGCGCGCTCGGCTATCAAGAATAGCAGCAATGGCACAAGCCTCCGGTATGGACTGTCCGACAATGTAGCTTCTCCGCCGATCTTATCGTCCTCCTATTATGACGAAGGCCCATCGTCCATGATCACACCGGCACCACAACGACAGCAACCACGCCTGCCTCCGCCTAGCACCGCGCAAATTCCATCCAAGTTTATGCCCATGAGCTCGCCGGCACAGTTCTGGAAGTTTGCCGATATTGGTAGTACGCCCGCCCGCCCGGTTCCCGACATGAGCCCACTCAAGGGTGACCCTGGGGATGGGCTGGGCAGCATTCCGAGCAGCAGTCCGCCACCTCCGAATTTGGTCAGCCCTAGTAAGCCAGGTACAGCCAACGGTCTAAGCACTGGACGATCGCTGCCCCCGCGGCGTGAACATGATTCGGCGGTCCGTTCAGCGACGAACGGGGCGGGCCGGGACCTCGGAGACGATGAAGATGAAGATGATGGAGGTGGTTTTGATCTTGCGAGGTGAGTTTTGCTCAAGATGATGATACGTTGCTGGACTCATCACTGACTCGGTGGTAAAGGGGCTTTCAACCGATTGGATCGTACCATCGGCAGTTGAGCAACGCCGCTCGCACCAGCGCTGCAACCTCCTAATTGTTTGATTTACTTTTGCCTTTGCTTGTCTTTTGATATCCCCGTATGAATTACATGGCTTCCCTTACGACATTATTGCTAGAGCAGACCCGCATAGAACGGAGTGAACAGAATGGATGGATGGTGTCGTGATATTTAACCAGGAGGTTCTCTGGTTCCAGCTTTTGTGATGTACTTGACGTGAGCAATGAGATAATGTACCTATATCTATTAGTTATCAGTTATACCATATCATATCATGACCTTCACTGCGTGCCAACCCCATCTCATGCCTGATCAACATCAGGCACATCCGGCCAAAACCTCTCCTCCAGCCACTTCACCTGCCTCCACCACCGTTCACACCGTCGCACCACTCGTCTGGTTCATTCAGGACCCTCGACGCCAGAGCATCCACCACGTCCGCAAT